>NC_134815.1:9230908-9253408 GCF_046742065.1 Oratosquilla oratoria | reverse complement strand
CTCTGCACACTTGTACATATTTATTTCTATAACTAGTACATATTTTCTATTTTCAGGTCTTTTATATTTTTCCATTTTATCCAAGCTTTATCTCTTTTGTCTTTTAACTCCCTACAACTTTTGTTGTACCAGCATTTTACATATTCTTTTTCTTGTTTTTGTCTTGGGACATACTTTTCCACTCCTTTTTTATAGATTCTTGTCAAAATATTCCATTTCTCTTTTACTGTTGTTTCCTCTTTGTATATTCATTCCTAGTCTTCTTTTTGAAAGAATTCTCTTATTTTATCATTTTTTTCATACATCAATCTTCCTTTTCTATATTGTTCATTTCTTTTTATGTATTTTTCCTCGTTTAGTTCCATTTCAACCAATATGTGGTCACTTTTACTTTTACTTATTATATTCAATCTTTTCCACTATTTCAGGTTCTGATGTGATTATTAGGTCCAGCCTCGATGGTTCTTCTTCATTTCTATACCTAGTATTCTCTTGAGTCCATTCCGTCATTGTATGGTCAATAATCATATCAAGTAGTACATTTCCCCATGAGTCGTCTCCACCCTTTACTGTCATCTCTTCCCAGCAGACTTCTTTGCAATTAAAGTCACCCATTATAACTATTCTTCCTCCATCTTCCATTATCTTGTTTAATGTTATCATTGTGTCTTCTAACATACTTTTATGTTCTCTCTCTTCCCACGAGGCTGTTTTAGGAGGCACATAATTTATTGCAAACTTTCTGCTCTTCTTATCTCTGTCTTCCACTTCCATCATAATCATCTCTATTCCTCACGATTATATCCTCCTTAGTCAGGAACATAATTCCACCCCCTTGATTTACCTCTCTGTTTCTAATCCAACAATTATATGCACCATGTCCTACAATGTTGGGTTTGGTGGACCTTTCAATTTTGTCTCCACAATTCCCATTATGTCCAGTTCTTTTTCCTTCAGATTATCTTCACCTTCCATTGTACTGCTCTTATCTATATATCTAATCTTTACATTTTTGCTAATCCCTTCGTCTTCATTATCATCCGGTCTCCGTTTGTTGACATGGCGTCGGCTTTCCTGGACCCAGTCTTCTCCTTCCTCATTTCCTTCCATTTTCCTCAGTAATCCCTCCCCTTCTTCTTTTTCATCACCTTCCCACTACACCACGAGCTTTCCCCTTCCTTATAAATACAACACAGGTACTTCCTTGTCGTTGTGATCCTCGAAATTCTTGGATGACTCCGGAGCCCGAACTTCGCTGCCACTCCGACCGACGTGTGTGAGTGTGTGTGTGTGTGTGTGTGTGTGTGTGTGTGTGTGTGTGTGTGTGTGTGTGTGTGTGTGTGTGTGTGTGTGTGTGTGTGCGTGTGTGTGTGTGTGTGTGTGTGTGTGTATTGTTTTTGCACACACCACTCTCTCATCTAACTTGTTCCAACTGTCTATTACTCTGTGAGGAAAGCTGTTCTTTTTCACATCTCTTCTATAGCTGTCTTTCTTGATTTTCTTTCCGTGTACTCTTGTATTTCTATCATCCCATTTTATTAGATCCTCTCTATCAATAGTTTCTATGCCTTTCAGGATTCTGTAAATAGTTATCAAGTCTCCTCTCTCTCTTCTTTGCTCTAATGTCTGTAGCTCAAGTTTTGCTAGTCTCTCTTCATATGATAGTTTTGAGAGTGTTGGTGCCAATTTTGTAATTGCTCTTTGTATTCTTTCAAGTTTTGTTATACATTTTTTTTGTACTTGGTGACCACATCGTCACTGCATATTCCAATCTTGGTCTTATCAGAGTGATTAGAATTTTCTTCACCATTTCTTCATCCAGGTATGTAAATGCCACTTTGATTGTTCTTATTAAATTATAAGTTTCTCCAAAAATATTGTTTATATGTTTCTCCGGTGATATATTATTCATAATAATGATTCCCAGGTCCTTCTCATTTTCTACTGTTTTTATTCCTTCTTCACCCAATTTATATGATCCTATTATTATTATTATTATTATTATTATTATTATTATTATCATTATTTTTTTTTTTTTTTTTTTTTTTTTTTTTTTTTTTTTTTTGCTTCTTCCAATTTCCATTATACTACACTTCTTAGTATTGAACTCCATCTCCCACTTCTTACTCTATTCCAATACTTTATTGAGATCACTCTGTAGTGACTCACAATCTTCTTCCGTGTTCACTTTTTTTAACAGTTTTGCATCATCTGCAAAGTAGCTCATATAACTTTCAATTTCTTCATCCATAACATTAATATATATAGCAAACATTATTGGGGCCAGAACTGTTCCTTGTGGAACACCACTCATTACTTCATCCCAATTAGAGTGTTTGTCTCTTATCACTACTCTTATTTTTCTTTCTTGCAAAAAGTCTTCCATCCATTTAAGCAGTTTGCCCTGTATTCCTCCTTCGGTTTCTAATTTCTTAAGCAACTTCTTATGTGGTACTTTATCAAAAGTTTTTTTTAGGTCTAGAAATGCATAATCAGCCCATCTATCTCTTTCTTGTATTATATCTATTCGTCTTGAATAGAAACATATTAAATTGGTGACGCATGATCGTCCTTGTCTGATTCCAAATTGCCTTGGATTTAGCATGTCGTTTTTTTCTAAATACTTTATCCATCTACTTTTGACAATTCTTTCACATATTTTTGCTATTGTACTTGTTAGAGAGACTGGTCTATAGTTGGTAGGGTCTTCTTTATTTCCCCCTTTATATATAGGTACTATATTTGCTTTTTTCCAATCTTCTGGAACTTTTCCTTCTTTCAAGGAACTGTTTATTATGGTATATATTTTGTCTGCCAGTTCATTCCTGCATTCTTTCAAAATCCAGTTTGCTATTTCATCTGGTCCATGCGATTTTCTGACATAAAGATTACTCAAATGTTTCATTATTTCATTCTTTGTTATTTCTATTTCTTTCATAGGGGTGTGGTATAGTGTACTGGGCATAGGACTATGTGAACTAGTGCAAAGGTGGTGTACTGCGTGCCCGACTCGCAGACGCCTCCCACTACAAGGACCCCTTTCATACTTATACAAAGCCCCCTGTATGTATGCGTGCCTACAGCACCCAACACCTTTGCCCACGGGCAGTTGCTCTTTAGATTCCTTGGGTACTTGACGTGCCCCCTCTGTACGCATAACCTACCGATCAATAAACCCACGAACCACACAACTTGTTTCACTGCCGCCCTTGCAACGTGCTTGCGAAGATGGCGCAGTGGTAGGATTTTGCAATTGCAAGCAACCTTGCACTGTGCAGTGGTGGAACACGAGTGCGGTTTGGTAATCGGTGGCGTACAAGTGAACGAGTGCCAATACGTGACAATACACGATCCGGTGGTGCTTACGCGAAAGTGGCGTTGCAGGAATCCTGCAATAGTGTCACGTCGAACCGTGCAGTATCGTGCAGTTCAGTTCAGCAGTGGAACTCTATCGTGCGACGCACTTTGGCGGAACCGTGGAGGATCGAACAAAGGGGCCCTTCATTCCAACCCCTTGGATACAGCGCTCTGGTAGAGCGCCCCCTCCCCCGACGCGACCGTGACCCACTTAGTGAACGCGCTTACGTCACGCCACGCCCCAGCTGACTCGCGTAGACCGCACCCCCAAACCCGGCCCATGGCACAAAGGAGCGATTCACCCACGTCACAAGACAGTGACGTCGAATTACACGCCCCGCCCGCGCTTACACCAAATGTGACGCTTTCGCGGGACGGCAGCGACGACGCCGTGCAACGCCTAGCGGCGAGCATAGCGGTGGCCCGAGAGGAACGGAGGGAAGACCGCGCGAGGATGGACCAAATGGCGGAGACCCTTCAACAACTCCTAACCCTCGTCGCCCGCGCGCCGCCCCCTCCGTCGAGCCCTCCGCCGGCTTTGCCCGTCCCGGCCCCCCCCCCCTGTCGCCGGAACCCCGCCCGCCACCATGCCGCCGGGCAACCTGACGGTTCCACGCCCGCCACCGTTGCAGGCCGACGCCCAATTCCAGTCGTTCCTGTCGTGGCGCCGCGGCTGGGCTGACTACGCCGCCATGGCTGGCGTCAATAGGATGCCGCACGACATACAGCTCATGCAACTCAGATCGTGCTTATCCCTCGACGTACAGGCGCTTCTGCGGAACTCGTTGGACATCCCCCACGACACCCCACTCTCGGCCGACGGGGTGCTCGACCGGCTGCAATCCCACCTCCGAGACTCGCGAGCCGAGGCCCTCCGCCGCCGTGACCTGTTCCGATGCAGGCAAGAGTACGGCGAGCCCTTTGATGACTTCTACGGCCGTGTCAAGGACAAGGCCCGAGAGTTAGACCTGTGTGCCGTAGGCGCCGCCGCTTGCGCGGAGGCCCAGATGAAAACGATCATACTCATGGGCGTCCGGGACGAGGATCTCGCACAGCGCATCAGCTCCCTCCCCACAACTGCGACACTGCAAGAGGTAGTGACCCACTGCCGCTCGCACGAGTCGGCAAGGGAGACAGTCTCGGGCCGCCAGGACAACCCGCAGGTGCGCGCCGTCTCGGCATATAAAAGTGTTCAACGCCAGGCACGCGCATCCCCACCTCAACCGCTTCCCGCACCCTCCTCGCGACCTGGCGACACCTGCCCCAATTGCGGGAGCAAGGGACACCGCCCTCACACCCGCCAGTGCCCCGCTAGGAACCCCCGATGCCGCGTCTGCAGGACGAAGGGTCACTGGGAGAAATATTGCAAGTCGTCCGAGGATTGGGACGAGAATTACCACGGGCCGCCAAGCCCCGGCGCCCCTGGGAAGGCTGCCACATGCCGAAAGGTGTCCGACGGCTCCGGCCGCTCCCCGACACCTGTCAGCATTCGCATCCGCTTCGGGAACGTGTCCTCGAGCTTGCTTATGCTGCCGGACACGGGTGCGGACGTCACAATGATAGGTGCACGGCACCTGGGCACAATGGGGATATCTAAGGCTAGCTTGCAGCCGCCAACCTCAGCGCCGATGTACATGGCCGACGGATCCCAGATGCCCCCCACCGTGGGACGCTTCCAGGCCACTCTGACGCTCGGCGACAGGAGCTGCACCGCCGACATACGGGTTCACAAAGGGGTCAAAACCCCGCTCCTCTCTTTCGGCCACTGTCGGGAGTTGGCTATAATCCCGCCCGACTTCCCGAAGCCTATCCTCGAAGTGACGTACGCAAACAGGTGCGCCGCGCTAACACTTCCCCCTGACAGCTCGCCAGCGGCCGCCCGCGACTACTTCCTACGGGAATTCAGCGACGTGCTGGTCTGCAAGGATGACCTCCGCTCCAAACCCCTAGGGAAGATGGTGGGTCCCCCCATGCGAATCCACCTGAAGGCCGACGCGGTGCCCCTCGCCATCCACACGCCCAGGCTGATACCGTTCGCGTTCCGGGATCAAGTGAAGGAAGAGCTTGACTCGATGGTGCAACAAGGTATCATCACACCTGTCGGCGACGAACCTTCGGAATGGTGCCACCCAATGGTCCTTGTGGCCAAGAATAAGGGCGTACGCATCACGGTCGACCTGACGAAACTCAACTCTCAGGTAACGCGCCCCACCCACCCTTCGCCCACGCCGTTTGCCGCGGTCCGCAGCGTCACCCCCTCCGCGAGGTTCTTCACGACGGCGGACGCCCTCCACGGTTACTGGCAGATAGACCTCGCAGAAGAGGACCAGCACCTGACTACGTTCATCACTCCGTATGGGCGGTACAAGCACTGCCGGGGACCGATGGGCTTCGCAGCCACCGGCGACGCCTACTGCCTCCGGGGAGACGCGGCTCTGCAAGGCGTGGCCAACTGCGTTAAGATGGTGGATGATGTACTTCTGTTCGACGATGACCTCCCCTCCCACTTCCGGAGGATCCACCACATGCTTACCAGGTGCCGCGATCACGGCATCACCCTTAACAAGGAGAAATTCACAGTCGCCGCCCCCCAGTGTCAGCTTCTGTGGCGACCGCCTCTCCGCCGACAAGGACAAGGTCAGGGCCATACGGGACTTTCCCACGCCCGCCAACCTGACCGACCTCCGCTCATTCATGGGCTTGGTGAACCAGCTGGCCGACTTCACCCCGGCCATAACGGCAGCGGCTCAACCCCTACGGCCTCTGCTGAGTCCTAAGCGCTCATTCACCTGGACCCCGGATCACGACAAGGCTTTCGCCGACGTCAAGCGAGCTCTGTCGTCACCGCCCGTGCTGGCGCCCTTCGACTCCGCCTTGCCGGTGGTACTGCAGACAGATGACTCGCGCCTTTACGGCATCGGGTACGCTCTCCTCCAGGATCACGGCCAGGGACACCTGCGTCTCATCCAGTGTGGCTCGCGGTTCCTGACGGACGCTGAAACCCGCTACGCCACGATTGAACTGGAGATGCTTGCTGTCACGTGGGCCACACCCAAATGCAAACTGTACCTGTTTGGAGTGCCCCCCTTCACGTTGCTGACGGACCATCGTCCGCTCATCCCTATCCTCAACTCATACACCCTCGACGCCGTCGAGAACCCCCGCCTACAGCGGCTCAAGGAGAGGCTCTCGTCCTTCGTCTTCACGGCGAAATGGTGCGCAGGGAAGCAGCTCTGCATACCCGACGCCCTCTCCCAAGCCCCGGTCTCCCGCCCCACGCCGGAGGACGAGACCGACTGCGACAAGGACGCCGCGCATGTCAGGAGCGTTGTCGCCAGCAGCGCCGGCGCCCGCGAGGACGGCCCGTCGCCCGACGCCGACAGGGCACTCCAGGAACTCCGGGCCGAGGCACAAGCGGACCCTGCCTACGGTCACCTGCTTACCTGCGTGTCCTCCGGGTTCTCGTCCAATCGCCTCGCCCTACCCAGCTCCGTCCTCCCGTATTGGAAGCTCCGCGACGCCCTCTCCACCGACGGGAATCTGGTGCTCTACGGCCAGCGTATTGTGGTCCCCGCCGCTCTACGGAAGCGCACACTGGCTCGCCTCCACGATAGCCACCGTGGCACGGAAGCCACCAAGCGCCGGGCTCGACAAACCGTCTTCTGGCCCGGCATTGACTCCGACATCAAGAGCACGGTGGAAGCCTGCGAACCGTGCCAGGTGCTTCGCCCCAGCCAGCAGCAAGAACCCCTGCTGTGCGACGACCGCCCCACACGGCCCTTCGAATCCGTGTCTGCCGACTTCTTTCACGTCGCAGGAAAGGCGTTCCTGGTTATAGCGGACAGACTCTCGGGTTGGCCAGTCATTGTGCCCTGCGGCCAGGACACGACGGCTACCCGAGTCATCCGGAAGTTCTGCTGCTATTTCCGGGAGGTCGGCGTTCCCCTCCGCCTTCGCACCGACGGTGGCCCTCCATTTACCAGCGCTGAGTTCAACCGTTTCAAGGAACGCTAGGGCGTCCACCATTCGGTCACCTCCCCGAAATATCCCCAGTCTAATGAACACGCCGAAGCTGCAGTCAAGGCAGCTAAGCACCTCATCCTTAAGACCGCGCCCAACGGCAACATCGACTGCGAGGAGTTCGACTGCGGTCTCCTCGAACTACGGAACGCCCCGTCCCTGGCCGGCCGCTCATCTGCCCAGGTCCTCTTCGGGCGCCACCTCCGGACATGCGTCCCAGCCCACCCGAAGTCCTTCGCGCCCGAATGGCAGGCTCGCTCGGAAGAATGCGATCGCAAGGCCGCGGCCCACGCCGCCCAGACGATCCGGCGGTACGACGAGCACGCCCGGCCCCTCCCTGCCCTGGGCGTCGGCCAGCACGTGCGGATTCAGGACCGCACGTCCCTTCGGTGGGACAAAGTCGGCGTGATCATGGGCCGCGGCAGGTCCAGGGAATACGAACTTCGCCTACCGAGTGGTCGCATCTGGTGGCGCAATCGGCGCCACCTCCGTCCGGTGGCACCGCCCCCCGACGCCTCCGCCGCCGTCGCGCCCCTCCCCTCGCGCGCGGACCCCCTGCCCCACGCCGCTCGCCTCGGGTATAATGTACTGGTTGACTATGTGAACTAGTGCAAAGGTGGTGTACTGCGTGCCCGACTCGCAGACGCCTCCCACTACAAGGACCCCTTTCATACTTATACAAAGCCCCCTGTATGTATGCGTGCCTATAGCACCCAACACCTTCGCCCACGGGCAGTTGCTCTTTAGATTCCTTGGGTACTTGACGTGCCCCCTCTGTACGCATAACCTACCGATCAATAAACCCACGAACCACACAACTTGTTTCACTGCCGCCCTTGCAACGTGCTTGCGAAGAGGGGGGACTTTCTCATCCCATTCGATCTCTTCCGGTTGTATGTTCTCCCTTGTAAACACTGATTTAAAATGCTTGTTCATAATTTCTGCCATTTCTATTTCCTCTGTGTATTCAACTCCTCCTTGTCTTAATTTCTCCAAATCTTGTTTGTTTTTCAGTTTGTTGTTTACAAATCTGTAGAATAGTTTTGGTTGATCTTTACATTTTTCTATGACATCTTTTTCATATTTTCTCCTTTCCTCTCTGCACACTTGTACATATTCATTTCTATAACAAGTATATATTTTCCATTTTTCAGGTCTTTTGTGTTTTTCCATTTGGTCCAAGCTTTGTCTCTTTTGTCTTTTAACTCCATACAACTTTTGTTGTACCAGCACTTTACATATTCTTTTTCTTGTTTTTGTCTTGGGACATACTTTTCCACTCCTTTTTTATAATTTGTTGTCAAAATATTCCATTTCTCTTCCGATGTTGTTTCTTCTTTGTATATTCTTTCCCAGTTTTCTTTTTGAAAGAATTCTCTTATTTCATCAAAGTTTGTTTTTTCGTACATAATTCTTCCTTTTCTATATTGTTAATTTCTTTTCATGTATTTTTCCTCATTTAGTTCCAGTTCAATCAATATGTGGCCACTTTTACTTATTGGTGTCTTAAATTCAATCTTTTCCACTATTTCAGGTTCAGATGTGATTATTAGGTCTAGTCTCGATGGTTCTTCCTCATTTCTATACCTAGTGTTCTCCTGAATCCATTGTGTCATTGTATGACCAATAATAATCTCAAGTAGATCATTTCCCCCACCCTTTACTGTCATCTCTTCCCAGCAGATTTCTTTGCAATTAAAGTCGCCCATCATAACTATTCTTCCTCCATCTTCCATTATCTTATCTAATGTTATCCTTGTGTCCTCTAACATACTTTTATGTTCACTCTCTTCCCACGAGGCTGTTTTTGGAGGCACATAATTTATCACAAACTTTCTGCTCTTCTTATCTCTGTCTTCCACTTCGATCATAATCATCTCTACTGTATTCTTTCCATATGTGACACTCTTCACGTTTATATCCTTCTTAGTCAGGAACATAACTCCACCCCCTTGCTTTGTCTCTCTGTTTCTAATCCAATAATTATATGCATCATGTCCTACACTGTTGGGTGATAGTGGACCTTTTAATTTTGTCTCTAAAATTCCCATTATGTCCGGTTCTTTTTCCTTCAGATAACCATTCAGTTCGTTCAATCCTGTTATTAACCCATCTATATCTGTGTGAGACACTTTTAATTTTCTGCTACTTCCATTGTATTTTCTTTTTCCCTTTTGTTTTTCTCTAGTATGTCCCATTTCCTCACTTTCATATTCACTACTCTCCAGTAGAATTTCTCTTTTTCTGACTGTTCTGTTCTCGTTTTTTTTTTTTTTTTTAGCTTCTTGTCTTTTCATTTTTTCCTCCTCTCTTTCCTCTTTATTCGTTTCTCTTTTTATCCATACCTTTTTATATTGTTCACTATTAGCTAGTTTCCCTATTTTTACTAAGATATTCTCTGCTGTTGTTTGTGACCTGAATTTAATATTAATTGGTCTGGTCTTATCTGCACTATATTTCCCGAGACTATATATCTCTTCAATTTGTTTCACGATTTCAGGTTTATCTTTCTGAACTAATTCTAGTAAACTGCTTAATTTTTCATTTTCCTCTTTGATTCTTGTGGTTCTATTTAGATTATACTTCTCTTCCATTCCTAATATAATTATACATTTCTTTTTATCTGCTAAGTCTCTTACTATATTCTCCTTCTGTCGCATCACTTTAATAACTGAGTCTTCATTTTGTTCTTTCAATTGTTGTTTTATTATGTCATTAAATGCAATTTTGCTGTTCTCTTGGATTTTTTTCCAACCCTGTGCTTCTTTTGCTATGGACTCTTTATTCTCTTTATTATTCCTTTTTAATTCTTCATTCTCCTCTTTTACTTCTTTTTAACTGTCTTTTTAATACTTCTATTTCTTTAGTTAGGTTTTTGTTCACCTTCTCCAGTTCTTCCAATTTTTCAACTCTCTGCGCAATCTTTGTTGGTTGACCGAACCTACTCTCCCAATGTTCGGTCATTTTTTTTCAAGTTTTTCCTCTAGTCTTGCTAATCGGGGGAGGTTGGTATCCCCCCTCCCCTCATTGAATCCATGGAAATGATTATCTTCACCTTCCATTGTGCTGCTCTTATCTATATTTCTAATCTTTACATTTTTTTTTTTTTTTTTAATCCCTTCTTCCTCAAAATCATCATCCGTCCTTCGCTTGTTTACAAGTCGCCTGGTCTCCTGGACCAAGTCCTCCCCTTCCTCATTTCCTACCATTTACCTCAGTAATCCATGCCCTTCTCCTTTTTCATCACCTTCCCACTACACCACGAGCTTTCCCCTTCCCTATAAATACAACACAGGTACATCCTTGTCGTTGTGATCCTTGAAATTCTTGGATAACTCCGGAGTCCGAACTTCGCTGTCACTTCGACCGACGTGTGTGTGTGTGTGTGTGTGTGTGTGTGTGTGTGTGTGTGTGTGTGTGTGTGTGTGTGTGTGTGTGTGTGTGTGTGTGTGTGTGTGTTTGTGTGTGTGTGTAATATATGTGTATATATATTTATATATATATCTGTATATATATATATATATATATATATATATGTGTGTGTGTGTGTGTGTGTGTGTGTGTGTGTGTGTGTGTGTGTGTGTGTGTGTGTGTGTGTGTGTGTGTGTGCGTGTGCGTGTATTTACCTAGTTGTATTTACCTAGTTGTATTTTACGAGAAGGGGAGCTATGCTCGTGGAGTCCCGTCTTCATATCTCATTTTATCTAAACTATTTTTAAATTCATGTATTGTTTTTCCACACACCACTTTCTCATCTAACTTGTTCCAACTGTCTATTACTCTGTGAGGAAAGCTGTTCTTTTTCACATCTCTTCTATAGCTGTCTTTCTTGATTTTCTTTCCGTGTCCTCTTGTATTTCTATCATCCCGTTTTATCAGATTCTCTCTATCAGTAATTTCTATGCCTTTCAGGATTCTGTAAATAGCTATCAAATCTCCTCTCTCTCTTCTTTGCTCTAGTGTCTGTAGTTCAAGTTTTGCTAGTCTCTCTTCATATGATAGTTTTGAGAGTGTTGGTGCCAATTTTGTAATTGCTCTTTGTATTCTTTCAAGTTTTTTTTATACATTTTTTTGTACTTGGTGACCATATCGTTGTTGCATATTCCAATCTTGGTCTTATCAGAGTGATTAGAATTTTCTTCACCATTTCTTCATCCAGGTATGTAAATGCCACTTTGATTGTTCTTATTAAGTTATAAGTTTCTCCAAAAATCTTATTTATATGTTTCTCAGGTGACATATTATTCATAACAATGACTCCCAGGTCCCTCTCATTTTCTACTTTTTTTATTCCTTCTTCTCCCAATTTATATGATCCTGTTATTCTGTTTTTGCTTTTTCTAAATTCCATTATACTACACTTTTTAGTGTTGAACTCCATCTCCCACTTCCTACTCCATTCCTGTACTTTATTTAGATCACTCTGTAGTGACTCACAATCTTCTTCCGTGTTCACTTTTTTTAACAGTTTAGCATCATCTGCAAAGAAGCTCATATAACTTTCAATTCCGTCATCCATATCATTAATATATATAGCAAACATTATTGGGGCCAGAACTGTTCCTTGTGGAACACCGCTTATTACTTCATCCCATTTTGAGTGTTTGTCTATTATCACTACTCTCATTTTTCTTTCTTGCAAAAAGTCTTCCATCCATTTAAGCAGTTTGCCCTGTATTCCTCCTTCAGTTTCTAATTTCTTAAGCAATTTCTTATGTGGTACTTTGTCAAAGCCTTTTTTTAGGTCTAGAAATACACAATCAGCCCATCCATCTCATTCTTGTACTATATCTATTAGCCTTGAATAGAAACATATTAAATTGGTGACGCATGATCGTCCTTGTCTGAATCCAAATTGCCTTGGATTTAGCACGTTGTTTTTTTCTAAATATTTTACCCATCTACTTTTGACAATTCTTTCACATATTTTTGCTATTGTACTTGTTAGAGAGACTGGTCTGTAGTTGGTAGGGTCTTCTTTATTTCCTCCTTTATATATAGGTACTATATTTGCTTTTTTCCAATCTTCTGGGACTTTTCCTTCTTTCAAGGAACTGATTATCATGCTATGTATTTTGTCTGCCAGTTCATTCCTGCATTCTTTCAAAATCCAGTTTGCTATTTCATCTGGTCCATGCGATTTTCTGACATCAAGATTACTCAAGTGTTTCAATATTTCATTCTTTGTTACTTCTATTTCTTTCATGGGGGGGGGACTTTCTCTTTCCATTCGATCTCTTCAGGTTGTATGTTCTCCCGTGTAAACACTGATTTAAAATGCTTGTTCATAATTTCCGCCACTTCAATTTCCTCTGTGTATTCAACTCCTCCTTGTCTTAATTTCTCCAAATCTTGTTTGTTTTTCAGTTTGTTGTTTACAAATCTGTAGAATAGTTTTGGTTGATCTTTACATTTTTCTATGACATCTTTTTCATATTTTAACTCCCTGCACACTTGTACATATTCATTTCTATAACAAGTATATATTTTCCATTTTTCAGGTCTTCTGTCTTTTTTCCATCTGGTCCAAGCTTTGTCTCTTTTGTCTTTTAACTCCCTACAACTTTTGTTGTACCAGCACTTTACATATTCTTTTTCTTGTTTTTGTCTTGGGACATACTTTTCCACTCCTTTTTTGTAAATTTTTGTCAAAATATTCCATTTCTCTTCCACTGTTGTTTCTTCTTTGTATATTTCTTCCCAGTTTTCTTTTTGAAAGAATTCTCTTATTTTATCAAAGTTTGTTTTTTCATACATAATTCTTCCTTTTCTATATTGTTCATTTCTTTTCATGAATTTTTCCTCATTTAGTTCCAGTTCAATCAGTATATGGTCACTTTTACTTATTGGTGTTTTATATTCAATCTTTTCTACTATTCTAGGTTCACATGTGATTATTAGGTCTAGTCTCGATGGTTCTTCCTCATTTCTATACCTAGTGTTCTCCCGTATCCATTGCGTCATGGTATTGTCAGTAATCATCTCGAGTAGAACATTTCCCCATGAGCCGTCTCCACCCTTTACTGTCATCTCTTCCCAGCAGACTTCTTTGCAATTAAAGTCGCCCATCATAACTATTCTTCCTCCATCTTCCATTATCTTATCTAATGTTATCCTTGTGTCCTCTAACATACTTTTATGTTCACTCTCTTCCCACGAGGCTGTTTTTGGAGGCACATAATTTATCACAAACTTTCTGCTCTTCTTATCTCTGTCTTCCACTTCGATCATAATCATCTCTACTGTATTCTTTCCATATGTGACACTCTTCACGTTTATATCCTTCTTAGTCAGGAACATAACTCCACCCCCTTGCTTTGTCTCTCTGTTTCTAATCCAATAATTATATGCATTGTGTCCTATGCTGTTGGGTGGTAGTGGCCCTTTTAATTTTGTCTCTACAATTCCCATTATGTCCGGATCTTTTTCCTTCAGATACTCGTTCAGTTCATTTAGTCCTGTTATTAATCCATGTATATTTGTGTAGGATACTCTTAGCTTTCTATTATTTCCATTGTATTCTCTGTTTCTTTTTTGTTTCTCTCTGTTATGGTCCGTTTCTTCAATTTCATATTCACTACTCTCCAGTAGAATTCTTCTTTTTCTGACTCCGTTCTGGTCTCGTTTTTTTCTTTAGCTTCTTTCCTTTTCATTTTTTCTTCCTCTCTTCCCTCTTTATTCATTTCTCTTTTTATCCATACCTTTTTATATTGTTCACTTGCTGCTAGCTTCCCTGTTTTTGCTAAGATATTCTCTGCTGTTGTTTGTGATCTGAATTTAATCTTAATTGGTCTGGTCTTATCTGTACTATACTTTCCGAACCTAAACTTCTCTTCAATTTGTTTCATTATTTCTGGTTCATCTTCTTGAACTAATTCTAGTAATCTACTTACTTTTCCATTTTCCTCATTGATTCTTGTGGTTCTATCTGGGTTATGCTTCTCTTCCATTCCTAATATAATTATACATTTCTTTTTATCTGCTAAGTCTCTTACAATATTCTCCTTCTGTCTCATCACTTTGATAACTGAGTCTTCAGTTTGTTCTTTCATTTGCTGTTTAATTATATCAGTAAATGCAACTTTACTATTTTCCTGCATCTTCCTCCACCCCTGTGCCTCTTTTGCTATTGTTTCTTTATTGTCTTTATTGTTCCTTTTTAATTCTTCATTCTCCTCTTTTACTTCTCTTAACTGTCTTTTAGTTCTTCTATTTCATCAGTTAAGTTTTTGTTCGCCCTCTCTAGTTCTTCCAATCTTTCAACCTTTTCCGCAATTTTTGACATTTTACCGAACCTAATCTCTCCCAATGTTCGGTCATTTGTTCAAGTTTTTCCTCCAGTTTTGCCAGTCGGGGGAGGTTGGTATCCGCCCCCCCCCTCATTAAATCCATGGAAATTATTATCCTCACCTTCTATTGTGCTGCTCTTATCTATGTTTCTAATCTTTACATTTTTGTTAGTTCCTTCGTCGTCACTAAATTGATCCGGTCCGCGCTTGTTTACATGGCGTCTGCCTGCCTGGACCAAGTCCTCTCCTTCCTCATTTCCTTCCATTTCCCTCAGTAATCCCTCCCCTTCTCCTTTTTCCTCACTTTCCCCCAGCACCACGATCAATCCCCTTCCCTGCAAATACAATAGGTACTTCATTTGCGTTAAGATCCACGAAAATTTCACTTTTTCTTCAGGACGTCAATCCTCGCCGTCTGTTCGGCGTGTGTGTGTGTGTGTGTGTGTGTGTGTGTGTGTGTGTGTGTGTGTGTGTGTGTGTGTGTGTGTGTGTGTGTGTGTTTGTGTGTGTGTGTGTGTGTGTGTGTGTGTGTGTGTACATATATATATATATATATATATATGTATATATATATATGTATGTATGTATATGTATTACAGCTGAAAAATGGAATCGCACATTTGTCAATCACTTGAGGCCCACTGATGGAGTAAAACAGACTGGAGCCAGGGAATCTATATATTTCGGTTGCAAACTGCAATCCTCTGAAGAGGATTGCAGTTTCAGAGGATTGCAGTTTGCAATAAAAATATAGATGATATATATGTATATGTATGTATGTATGTATGTATATATATATATATATATATATATATATATATTATATATATATAATGTATATGTGTGTATGTATATATATATATATATATACATATATATATATATACATACGCTACCGGAGGCCATTGCTTTCTTTATAACCTCACATTTTATATTGGACAAATAAGTCAAAACTATAAACCTAACATTGTATATAGGACAAATATATCAACTATTGACTTATTCAATGCAGTATAAGTTAATATAAACTTTTATAGTGAAATAAGAAACTATTTTTAAGGCACTGTTATGTTTTGAAATGCCAATTTTAGCCGGACTTAACAGGTATTATTGTATGAGGTTAGTGGACACCAGGGTTGGCGATTTTTTTTATCTTTTTAAAAAATATAATTTTTTTTTTTTTTTATTAAAATCACATTTATTTGATTTAAATATATTTTTTATATAGATTTTAAATATTGTGGGATTGCTATCTGATATGCGATCTGATTGCTAAAAGACATTTTTAGCATATCAATATAAGGAGCAGTGTTATATAGACTTGCCACAAGTATACAAGGAACGGTATAAGCCTACACTGTGCAGCCCACAACAAGTTTCAACAAGATTCTTGTTGAAACATGTTTTAGGTAAGCAGCTTCTCACTGAGTCAGTTGCTGTTTTGGAATTACCAGGAAGGATGTCTTCTGGACCTGGCAGAGTGGTTCCTTCAGGCAGAAAAAATGATCCTGTCTGGAATTATTTTGTAAAACTACCAACAACGTCTGGCAAAGGGTACCGAGCTCAATGCAAAGACTGCAGCCAGGAACTACAGGGCATTGTGTCAAGATTAAAATCTCACAGAAATAAATGCCAAGGTGAGCCACAGCATACAGAAGAAGAAATTGATGACCCAGGTAAATAATTTTACTTATATTGTGTGCATTTCTCCCTTTTCATACGCAACTATATAAATTTGGTGAACAATGGAGAGCATGTACAATAAAAATGTGAAGGCCTAAAGAGATGATACTTCAACTTCATTACTTCTAAATTTGGGTAATGACTATATCACTATAACATACTGTATCCACTCAACTTTGGGGCATAGATGATTGTTATTCATTTCATTCAACATTGTGTAATATATTTCATAGGTTCCATTGGAATTCAGCCCACATGGGATTCAGCCCAAAGGGGTTTATCTTAACCTAACCCAACTAACCCATTATCTTTAGTGAATTTAAAAGTGGACTGAATCCTGTGTGGGCTGAATTCCAAGCCCACCTATTTCATATCCTGTTAATTATTTCCAAATAATTTAGTGGCTTGTGTGAATATGATCATTATCTAAAAAAAATAACTACTGTACAGAGGTGGGCGCGCGAACCTTTTTTGGGGTTCCGAATCCGAACCCAAATCTTCGCCGGTTTTGGGTTCCGAACCTCCGAATAGCGAACCCGATTTTCAAAATTTCGGTGCGAACATTTATTCCGAACATTTGTCCGCGAACCTCCGAATCTTTAAAAAATAGCAAAGCGAACCTTAATTCCGATACCTTCCGAACATTTCCAAACCTAAGTTTTACTCATTCCGAATCTCCGAATCTAAATTTAAAGCAAACAAATTATTAATACAAGACAGTAAAAAGCAAAAACAAAAGTTCACAAAACAAAACAGTAAAAACATTTAAAACAAAAATTCACAACACTTCAGTCTTCACTCTTCCCTCTTCACAGATTCACTCTAACTTGTCGGCCCTCTCTCTCTCCTTCTTAACCAACTTCAAGTTTCCCTTCATGAAGGTCAGGTTCTCAAAGTTCAGATTGGTCAGAGAGGCTCGCTTTGGCCTCAAAATGTCCGAGCCGAAGCTGAAGAGTCGTTCAGCTGAGGCAGACGAGGGCAGGGGAGTGTTCTACTTGATGAAACAGTTCACCCAGTGCTGCCTGTGCTCCTTGGGGGAGTTTGCCGGGGAGATGTTCATGATGCTTGTGCCGAGAATGGCGCCCCAAGTGTCTACTTCCTTGCCGACCTCCTCCTCCAGGTTGGCCACCACCACAGGCTCCTCGTCCTCAAGAAGGAAGGCAAACTCGTCGTGCTCGCTGGTGTGGCTGGCCACAGACTGTGGCCTGGAGGTGGGCTGGCTGGAGGCGGAGGCCACATCCCCCTCCTTGGACCTGATTTGGGTCACAAGGTCCGACACCATCTTGACCCTCACCAGGTTGTACAAGTCAGGATTTGTCCTGCATATGTACTTGACCATCTTTAGACGGAACCTGGGGTGGAAGGCAGTCGCAAGGAGCTTCTCCTGGTCCTCAAACATGTGTTGAAACCTGAAAAGATTAAGATATGAGTTAATTTAATTATTGATTAATGATTATTAATTTTTTTTCATTTCAATTACTATAGAATATTATATTATTTTATTATTTATATAATTATATTATATTATTATTATTATATTATATTAAAATATTAAAAATATCTACCTTTCAGTGAAGCCCTTTTTGTCTCTGCCATGGTGCTCCTGTGTCCCCAGGAGGTAGGTGACGAGGGGCTTGGCATGCTTGATGCTGTTGTCGTCCCTAAGCAGGTTCAAGTCCCTCTGGAGCACCATCAAGTTGGGAAGGAAGTTCCCTATGTAGGCATGCTTGTCTGACTGCATTTTGTCCAAAGCATTGGCAACTTGGGCCATAACTTTGACGTACTCGGCGATGACCTCGTTGTCCTCGTCAACAAAGGCGGGGATCGGGTTGGGGCGCATGCTGGTACAGAGATCATTGATCTTTTTACGGGTGTCCAGGTCCTGTAGCAGGCCAGAAAGCATCTTATAGCTGTCATAGCTGGAGTTCCACCTCTTCGCGCCAGGGACTTTAAGTTTTTTGCCGATAGCATCCTTTATCTCGTTGGCTGCGACAGTTCAGCGGCCCTGGGCATTCCACAAAGACTGTGCCTTGGCAGCAGACCTTCTGAAGATATTCCTGCCACCATGGTTCCATTGTGGGACCTGAAAAAAGAATATTTATTATTCAATATTTTATTACAATTCACAAATTAGAAAATAATAAATAATAATTTACATCTTTTTAGTTTTTACCAAAAGAACAATAAATTATTTGATATTTATAAATTATTAATTTATTAAACAAAAAAAAAAACAATTATACTCACTTTGGAAACATCCTCAGATGCCAGGAGGTTCAGAGTGTGTGCACCACACCTCTGGTGTTTAGGCAGGCTAACCTCGGCTTCGTCAGCCTGGTCCAGGGCCTCCTCCATAGATATGACCTGAGGCTCGTCAGCCAGCTCTTCGTCAGGCTTGTCCTCGCCAGGTTGTATGACGATGTCCTCTTGTGCAAAGTTGACAAATGCACTTACATAGTTTGTGCCATTGTCTGTGGTCGTGCAGAGAATCTTGCTGCTGTTGCTGAAGTCCTCATGCAGCTTGCTCAAGGACCTCGCCAAGTACTCGGATATCTGGCTCTCCTTCACCTCCTTCATGCCCAAGACTGCAGTCGTCCTCTCCAGGGTGACCTTGTCCAACCACGAGTTTGTGGAGCCTATGAAGGCCCGGTTGTGGATCGACCAGCTGTCGGCAGTGGTGGCCAGGTAGTCCTGCTTGGACATGATCTGGGTGAGCTCATTTTTTGGCCCTGGCGCTCATATGCTTGATGTCGTCGCCAAGCTTTTTCCTGGACCGCAGCTTGAACTGAGGGTTCAGGTAGTTGAGGAGGGCCCTGAGCGCCTCTGACTCTGTTGTTATGGTGGGCAGCATGTCGCGGATAATCCACTGAAACATAAAAAAAGATGTGTGAGTATTTGAAGTTAAATTTTTTTTATAAATTATTTTTATTTATTAAAGTTTATTAATTTATTAAATTATTTTCATACTAAAACAGTAGAACTTTTAAAAGTAAAACTTACCTCATAAAACAGGTAAAGGGCCTTCTGCTGGTCAAACCTCTCAGCCATAACCTCCTCAATACAGCCCTGCCTGAGGCTTTTGGCATCCCGACCACCACCAGAAGCAGAGCGGCCACATTTGCTGCTGCCATCTAAGGCTGCTTTTAAGGAAGGACTATCTAAAGGGTGCTTGGTGGCATAATGCTTCTTTAAGTTGCTGTTGGTGTCATTCTGAAGCTTCAGCCTCGCAGTGCAATTTTTCTTGGCACAGAGGGCAAACCCGGCGTCCCTGCCGACACCACTCTTGAAGAAGTGCTTGAGAATGTCCCAGTCTCTGTAGAGGTCCCTTTCCCTCCTGGAACCGTGACCTCCCTCGGCTTGCTCGGCCTCGGTGTCGGCAATGTCCATGTCCTCGGCTCGACTTGTGCCAGGCATCAGCTCCGGACTCGAAAACTCTGGCAGTTGGATATCGCTGGCATCAGATTCACTCTCAGTGAGGCCGCTTGGGTTCGTGGACCTTGGTGTGTCAGACTGAGCACTTGGGTTTCTCGACCTCGGTGTGGATGTCACGTACTTATCCATTGTCAGCGGTGAGTGTGATGTGAGTAGAGTAGTCTAGCCTCCTTGGGTGTCCTCTCCAGAGTGTTGTCAGTGCAACGGTTGAAGAATGTCTGACTATTGTAGCACTGTTTAACTAAATCGTAACTTACGGGACGCGGTGACAAGAAAGTCTGCAGACTGTGCAGATTTGTAAACACTAAACAAGCGCTCTGATTGGCTGCTGCAGTCACCGGCGCATGCGCGGTGGCTGCGCGTCACTAACAAGCGTTCTGATTGGCTGGCAGCCAGCTGCGGTCACAACATGACGAGTCTGTGTGGTACAGATAAAGCAACGAGTTAAACACCACGAGTATATTTCCAAGTTCAAAGAAGGGCAGTCCAGGCAGTACTACTAGTCTTTGTTTCGCATTACTACACACAGTCACACAGGCTTGCATATCGAGCACATTTCGAGCAGTGGTCATTTGAGACACACACACACACACACACACTTACACGCCCATACTGAAATAGTAGAGGAGAGAAGCGATAAAGTAAAACACAAAGCTAATGGTCAAAGGCGTCTCTAGTTGTTACAGAAACATAGGCGTCACCACATCTGTATGCCGCGGAAAAGTTGAAAACCAATGTTTGGTCGTCTTCGTTTTTTTTTCGAATTTTTCCCGGGATACGGAGGTTCGGATTCGCGAAAAAAAAGACGTTCCGAACCCGGAAGTCCGAATCTTTTTTGACGTCGCTCCGAATCCGAACCTCCGAACCCAAATCCGGGATTTTGCCGGTCCGAACAAATCCGCGGATAAAGGTTCGCGAACATTTATTCGGAACGCCCACCTCTGCTACTGTACTCAAAAGTAGCCTAAATCACACTGTATTCATTAATTTATTTATTCATTTATAAATTATGCAATATGCTCAAATTTTCTGTTTCCATTTCAGGATCTGTATCAACAGCTTCAATCCTTTCATTATCGGCTCCACTTGAATTATCTGCAAACCTGACTCCACCATTAAAAAGGTTACTATCAGACTCCTCCACAGGCGCCACTTCTGCTAAATCATTTTCATCTAAAAGAAAGTCATCATCTCTGGACAGATTGATCATAAAAACTTCAGCCTCTCAAAAGGAAAATCTCGAAAAGAAGTTGCAAGAATTATATTTGCTACAAGTTCACCATTTCGTCTTATTCAACATCCTCAGTTTCTCAAGATGGTTCAGAACCTGAGGACAGGTTATATTCCTCCATCCAGAAAAGATATTGCTGAAAAGTAATTGGATCTTGTGTATGAAAAGGAATATAAAAAGTGTGCAGATGACCTGAATAATGAAACTGTATGTCTTTCAATTGATGGGTGGTCTAACATCCATAATGAGCCCATAATATGTGTCACTCTAACAACATCCACTGGTCAGACTTATTTAGTTGACACAATAGACACATCAAGGAAATCTCACACTGCTGAATATCTTCTACAACTTGTACAAAATTCGATCAAGAAGGCTGAACAAGATTTTGGTTGTCACAATGGAAGTGTTGTGACAGACAATGCAGCAAATGTCACCAAGACGAGAAAATTCTTGGAGGAATCGAGTGAACCTGAGCATACCGTCCTCACATACGGTTTATACCGTTCCTTGTATACTTGTGGCAAGTCTATATAACACTGCTCCTTATATTGATATGCTAAAAATGTCTTTTAGCAATCAGATCGCATATCAGATAGCAATCCCACAATATTTAAAATCTATATAAAAATCTATTTAAATCAAATAAATCTGATTTAAATAAAAAAAAATCAATTTTTTATATTTTTTAAAAAGATAAAAAAAAAAATCGCCAACCCTGGTGTCCACTAACCTCATACAAAAATACCTGTTAAGTCCGGCTAAAATTGGCATTTCAAAGCATAACAGTGCCTTAAAAATAGTTTCTTATTTCACTATAAAAGTTTATATTAACTTATACTGCATTGAATAAGTCAATAGTTGATATATTTGTCCTATATACAATGTTAGGTTTCTAGTTTTTATTTATTTGTCCAATATAAAACTTAGGTTACAAAGATATATATATATATATATATATATATATATATATATATATATTTATATACATATGTATATATATATACATGTATATATATATACATGTATCTACATATACATACACACACACACACATACACACACACACACACACACACGCACACACACACACACACATATATATATATATATATATATATATATATACATATATATATATAATATACAAGTATAAATGTACATTATTTATATAAGTATATACTGTATATCTATATATATATATACATTTGTATATATATACATATATATATAACTATATATATATATATACACATATACACATATATATATACACATATATATATATATATACATATATATATCACAACTAACACCACAGTCGGACGAAAGAAAGAGTTGCGTAAGCGGAACTATATATTTCGATTGCTACCTGCAATCCTCTTCAGTAGTACAAAGTGGCAGGGAGGAGGCTATCTTAAGTAGCAACCTCTTACAAAAGAAAGGGAACACGAGAAAATACAGAACATCACTGCCCCAACCCTAGTT
>NC_134815.1:9218408-9225908 GCF_046742065.1 Oratosquilla oratoria | reverse complement strand
ATGGTTCGTCTGGAAGGGACACCCCGCTGGTCAAGAGGGGGTTGGTGAGGTGGAGGAGGGGGAGAGGAAAGAGGTGGGTGTTGCTGTCGATGGACTACAAATCTAGAAGAGGAATTAAAGAGAGGAATAACAGAAGTCATGTTGGATTGCATATTGATTATTGGAGCTCTTTCCCTTATGTGAATGGCTTCTAGCATTATTAGTTCCTTTATTTTGTTACAATGTGCGACTATCTTAGTGTTTTTCACAATAGTCTCCCTATCAATTGCAGCCTGGTGGTATTGGAGCTGGTGTTTTTTAATTGCTCCTTGTTGTAAATGTAAGGACAACCATCTACTCAGTTGACATGTCGTGAACCCAATGTATGTAGAATTAAGGGGTGCGCAGTCCCCAGAAGTACAACGGTATTCATATATAACATTGGTTCTCGATAATGTCCCGCCATTAACAGACAGATTGTTTTTCATAACCAGAGAACAGGTACGGGGGTTTTGGTAGAATATGGTTACTCTTAATCTATCACAATCACCCACTGGCTTACAATTTCTATATATGATCTCTTTTATCTGTTTTTCATCTTGTCGGTAGGAGCTACAAAAATATTTTGATAGAATACAGTGACGGTCTTTGCTTGGTCCGATGTTCTCACAGCATCCTTGCGTTCTAATATGTCCTTAGTTGCACTGTCAAAGTCTTGACTGGAGTAACCATTATTCACAAACATCTGGCGTAGGTGAGTAAGCTCTAAATGAAGCATGTGCCAAGAGGAACAAATCGAAATTGCCCGCCAGACATATGCCCTAATGACGCCTTTCTTATGATTAAGAGAACATTCACCAAGACCATTCATGCATTTACCGCTATCAGTGGGCTTGTTATACACCATAGTTTCAAAGTTATCAGAAGTCACATCCACGTAAACATCAAGGAAAAGGGATCTTATTGTTAAAGTTGAGCTCTGTTAAAAATTGTAACCCAGAAATGGCTTGGAGATTAGATCTGAGCTCTTCAAGCATATGCACGTCAGAAACACAAAGATGTTATCAATATACCTAAGATACAAATGCGGTTTCGTGGTTAGGGATTGTAAGGCTTCATTTTCTACGTGAGACATGAAAGCTTGAGCATAAAGGACTCCCAAAGGAGAGCCCATGGCGGCCCCATCTATCTGGACAAAAAGATTACCTGGAGGGTATTTGAAAGGGGCTTCAGTAGTGCAAGCAAGAAGCATCTCTTTCATGATAGTTTTAGGCATTATATATATATATATACATATATATATATATATATATATATATACATATATATATACATATATATATACATACATATATATATATATATATATATATATATATGCATGAGAAATCACATGAACTCGAGATTCCAAATATGCAGAGAAGCCACCAAGGAAAATAATAAATTGATGAAAGCTCTCGGTCATCAATTTATTATTTTTCTTGGTGGTTTCTCTGCACACACACACACACACACACACACACACACACACACACACACACACACACACACACACACACACACACACACACACACACGAAATTACTTCGGTACTGCTGCGCTTCGGGTCGTTACTCTGACTCTCGTGGGCGGGGAGTTGGGGGTGTGTGTGTGTGAAAGGTCATAGCATTACCCATAGATCGGTCATACGAGCTCTGAGCTCTCTTCCGGGAGGGAAATAGCTGTCGATCACGAGTCCAACACGTGATCCAAAGACCAAAGACCAAGACCAAAGATCAAGTGAATACACACACACACACACACACACACACACACACACACACACACACACACACACACACACACACACACACACACACACACACACACACACACATATATATATATATATATATATATATATATATATTATATATATATATATGTACACACATTTTTATCAACCACAATGCACTTTAATTCTAAGCCATCAACATAGGGAGATCTGTGGAGGCCAACATGCAGAAATTGAAACGTGGTACGGCCGAAGACTCGAACCCGCCTAGCACGTGACAATTGTTGTAGTGACTTAACCGATGTATATCAATCAATCAAATCATCCGTCCTGAGTCCACTGCTGAACAAAGGCCTCCTTCATTGCATTCCATGATTCACATGACCGTGCCAGCCTCTACTACGTCACTCCTGCAAACTTCTCAATTTCGTCTCTCCACCTTCTGTCTGGTCTCCCTCTTCCACGCTTTCCATTTTCCATCTCGCGGCGTCCACTCATGTAACACACTTGTTCCATCGCTCATCAGTCGTTTGCGCTAACTTACCTACCCAATTCCACTTCCTCTTTTTCACCGCCTCCACAATATATTTCACTCTAGTCTGCTCTCTCACCCAACTTATACACACACACACACACACACACACACACACACACACACACACACACACACACACACACACACACACACACACACACACACACACACACACACACACACACACACACACACACACACACACACACACACACACACACACACACACACACACTTTCAACGAACGGACGGCTTGAAGAACGTTCCGAAGAAAAAGTGCCGATTGTGGATCCCAACGCAAAGAGAAGTACCTTTTTGTATTTGCAGGGTGGGGGGAAATTGCTCGTGAGGCAGTAGGTAAGTAGGAAAAGAGGAGAAGGGGAGGGATTGCTGGGGAAATGGAAGGAAATGAGGATGTGGAGGACTTGGCCCAGGCAGACGGGCGTAAGGTCAACATGAAACGACCACCGGATGACGAAATGGCAAATAAAAATGTAAAGATTAGAAGTATAGAGAGGAGCAATACAGTAGAAAGTGACGAGAATATGTTCCAGGGATTTAAAGAGGGTGGGGGGGACACAACCCCCCCCCGACTGATAAGACTAGAGGAGAGAGTTGATAAGGTGATCGAGGACTTGGAACGTAAGTTAGGTCATGTAGACTCCATTTTCCAGAGAATTGAAAGGTTGGAACAACTAGAGAAGGCTAACAGAAACTTAACTGAAGAAGTAGAGGACCTAAAAAGACAGTTAGGAAATGTAAAGGAGGAGAATGAGAAATTGAAGAAGAATAGTAATGAAAACAGTGAGAAAATAGCTACAGAAGCTAAAAATTGGAGAATAACTCAAGAAGGGAATAAGGTTTCATTCACTGACATAGTCAAACAGCAATTGAAAGAACATAATGAAGACTCAGTTATTAAAGTGATGAGACAGAAGGAGAATATAGTAAGAGAATTAGCTGACAAAAAGAAATGTATAATTATATTAGGAATGGAAGAGAAACATAACCCAGATAGAACCGCAAGAATCAAGGAGGAAAATGAAAGGGTAAGCAGTTTATTAAAATTAGTCCAGGAAGATGAACCAGAAATTATAAAGGAAATCGAGGAAAAATTCAGACTCGGAAAATATAGTACAGATAAGACCAGACCAATTAAGATTAAATTCAGGTCACAAACAACAGCAGAGAAAATTCTATCCAAGACAGGGAAACTAGCAACAAATGATCAATATAAAAAGGTATGGATAAAAAGAGAAATGAATAAGGAGGAAAGAGAGGCAGAAAAGCAGAAAAGAATTGAAGCTAAGGCAAAAAACGAGGAAAGAACGGAGTCAGAGAAAGAGAGATTCTATTGGAGAGTAGTGAACATGAAAATAAAGCAGTTCGACATACTAAAGAAAAACATAAGGGAAACAGAGAACACAATGGAAGTGGCAGAAAACTAAGAGTGTCTTACACAAATATAGATGGATTGATAACAGGATTGAATGAACTGAATGATTATTTGAAAGAAAAAGAACCGGACATAATGGGAATTGTAGAAACAAAATTAAAAGGCCCACTACCACCCAACAGTGTAGGACAGGATACATACAATTATTGGATTAGAAACAGAGAGAAAAAACAAGGGGGTGGAGTTATGTTCCTGACAAAGAAGGATATAAACGTGAAAGGTGTCATATATGGAAAGAATACAGTAGAGATGATTATGATAGAAGTGGAAGACCGAGATAAGAAGAGCAGAAAATTTGTGATCAATTATGTGCCTCCGAAAACAGCCTCATGGGAGGAGAGTGAACATAAAAGTATGTTAGAGGACACAAAGATAGCATTAACTAAAATAATGGAAGACGGAGGAAGAATAGTTATGATGGGCGACTTTAATTGCAAAGAAATCTGCTGGGAAGAAATGACAGCAAAGAGTGGTGATGACTCATGGGGAAATGCTCTACTTGAGATGATTACTGACCATTCAATGACACAATGGATACAAGAGAACACTAGGTATAGAAATGAAGAAGAACCATCGAGGCTAGACTTAATAATTACATCTGAACCTAGAATAGTGGACAAGATTGAATATAAAACACCAATAGGTAAAAGTGACCACATATTGATTGAACTGGAACTTAATGAAGAAAAATATAGGAAAAGAAATGAACAATATAGAAAAGGAAGAATGATGTATGAAAAAACAAACTTTGATAAAATAAGAGAATTCTTCCAACAAGAAAACTGGGAAGAAATATACAAAGAAGAAACATCAGTGGAAGAGAAATGGAACATTTTGACAAAAATTTACAAAGGAGTGGAAAAGTATGTCCCAAGACAAAAACAAGAAAAAGAATATGTAAAATGCTGGTACAACAAAAGTTGTAGGGAGTTAAAAGACAAAAGAGACAAAGCCTGGACCGGATGGAAAAAAGACAGAAGACCTGAAAAATGGAAAATATATACTGGTTATAGAAATGAATATGTACAAAAGTGCAGAGAGGAAAAAAGAAAATATGAAAAAGATGTTATAGAAAAGTGTAAAGATCAACCAAAACTATTCTACAGATTTGTAAACAATAAACTGAAAAACAAACAAGATTTGGAGAAATTAAGACAAGGAGGAGTTGAATACACTGAGGAAATGGAAATGGCAGAAATTATGAACAAACATTTTAAATCAGTGTTTACAAGGGAAAATATACAACCTGAAGAGATTGAGTGGAAGGAAAAAGTCCCCCCTATGGAAGAAATAGAAGTAACAAAGAATGAAATATTGACACACTTAGGTAATTTTGATGTCAGAAAATCGCATGGGCCAGATGAAATAGCAAACTGGATTCTGAAAGAATGTAGGAATGAACTGGCAGACAAAATACATAGCATAATAAGCAGTTCCTTAAAAGAAGGAAAAGTTCCAGAAGATTGGAAAAAAGCAAATATAGTACCTATATATAAAGGAGGAAATAAAGAAGAACCTACCAACTATAGACCAGTCTCTCTAACAAGTACAATAGCAAAAATATGTGAAAGAATTATCAAAAGTAGATGGGTAAAATACTTGGAAAAAAACAACGTACTAAATCCAAGGCAATTTGGATTCAGACAAGGACGATCATGCGTCACCAATTTAATATGTTTCTATTCAAGGCTAATAGATATAATACAAGAAAGAGATGGATGGGCTGATTGTGCATTTCTAGACCTAAAAAAAGCTTTTGACAAAGTACCACATAAGAAGTTGCTTAAGAAATTAGAATATGAAGGAGGAATACAAGGTAAATTGCTAAATTGGATGGAAGACTTTTTGCAAGAAAGAAAAATGAGAGTAGTGATAAGAGATCAGCACTCAAAATGGAATGAAGTAATAAGCGGTGTCCCGCAGGGAACAGTTCTGGCCCCAATAATGTTTGCTATATATATTAATGATATGGATGAAGGAATTAAAAGCTATATGAGCTTCTTTGCAGATGATGCAAAATTACTGAAAAGAGTGAAAACTGAAGAAGATTGTGAATCACTACAGAGAGATCTAAATAAAGTACAAGAATGGAGTAGGAAGTGGGAGATGGAGTTCAATACAAAAAAGTGTAGTATAATGGAATTTGGAAAAAGCAAAAACAGAATAACAGGATCATATAATTTGGGAGAAGAAGGAATAAAAAGAGTAGAAAATGAGAGGGACCTGGGAGTCATTGTTATGAATAATATGTCACCTGAGAAACATATAAATAAGATTTTTGGAGAAACTTATAATTTAATAAGAACAATCAAAGTGGCATTTACATACCTGGATGAAGAAATGGTGAGGAAAATCCTAATCACCCTGATAAGACCAAGATTGGAATATGCAGCAACGATATGGTCACCAAGTACAAAAAAATGTATAAAAAAACTTGAAAGAATACAAAGAGCAATTACTAAACTGGCACCAACACTCTCAAAACTATCATATGAAGAGAGACTACAAAAACTTAAACTACAGACACTAGAGCAAAGAAGAGAGAGAGGAGATTTGATAGCTATTTACAGAATCATGAAAGGCATAGAAATTACTGATAGAGAGAATCTGATAAAATGGGATGACAGAAATACAAGAGGACACGGAAAGAAAATAAAAAAAGACAACTATAGAAGAGATTTGAAAAAGAACAGCTTTCCTCACAGAGCAATAGACAGTTGGAACAAGTTAGATGAGAAAGTGGTGTGGGCAAAAACAATACATGAATTTAAAAATAGTTTAGATAAAATGAGATATGAAGACGGGACCTCACGAGCATAGCTCCCCTTCCCGTAAAATACAACTAGGTAAATACAACTAGGTAAATACACACACACACACACACACACACACATATATATACATATATTATTGAAATTCTGAAAGATCTGACACTTCTGTCAGACATCGTATTTGTCAGCCCTTCTCTAATGTGAAAGCTGCTCGCAAAACAAGTTAGGCGCGCGATAAGCACTTATTCGCTGAACCGATAAGACAGAGGGCACAGTCGATCGGGTGGTCAAATGCGCTAAGTAATGACGAATAGATAATGAGGATAGGGCTTGGGGGGTGTTGTTGTTGGAAGTCATCGCTAATCTGATCTGAGATGCCTATGGACACCAGATAACTTAATTCGAAGTACAATTCTGTTGTATGACTTCAGCCACTTCGTCGTCTTGTTGCCCGATTATTGTCGATTGTTTGTCCCCTTGTCTATATCTTTGACTTTTACATTACGGCAAAACGGCTGCTAGATTAGTTAACATAAAACTTTCAGGGAAGATGGGGAGTGATCCCCACACAACCGATCTTCAGTTCCAATGATGACAGAACAGCAGACGACATCCATAAAAAATATCGTCAGAAAACTCGGTGATGGGACACAGATATGGTCCCAGAAGCATGTAACGCTCGATGAAGAAACTTATAATTTAATAAGAACAATCAAAGTGGCATTTACATACCTGGATGAAGAAATGGTGAGGAAAATCCTAATCACCCTGATAAGACCAAGATTGGAATATGCAGCAACGATATGGTCACCAAGTACAAAAAAATGTATAAAAAACTTGAAAGAATACAAAGAGCAATTACTAAACTGGCACCAACACTCTCAAAACTATCATATGAAGAGAGACTACAAAAACTTAAACTACAGACACTAGAGCAAAGAAGAGAGAGAGGAGATTTGATAGCTATTTACAGAATCATGAAAGG
>NC_134815.1:9210908-9213408 GCF_046742065.1 Oratosquilla oratoria | reverse complement strand
TTACCTCTTTTTCTATGGACTCTTTATTCTTTTTGTTATTCCTCTTTAATTCTTCATTCTCATCCTTTACTTCTTTTAACTGTCTTTTTAATTCTTCTGTTTTATTTTTTCTTTATTTAGGTTTTGGCTCTCCTTCTTTAGTTCTTCCAATTTATCAACTCTTTGTGTAATTAGTGCAGGTTGGCTTAACCTAACCTCCCATGATTCGTTCATTTTTGTAGTTTTTCCTCTATACTTGCTAATCGGGGGAGGTTGTCATCTCCTCCCTCATTAGATCCGTAAAAATAATTATCTCCACTTTCTATTGCGCTGCTAATCTATTTTTCTAATTTTAATGCCTTTACTGATTTGTTCGACTTCAGCTGTGTCGTCTGCACATCTCTTGTTTACATTCCTTCTAACGCCTGGGGCCCGTTTGTCCCCTTCCTCATTTCCTTCCATTTTTCTCAATAATCCCTCCCCTTCTCCTTTTTCTTTACCTGCCCACTACACCACAAGCTTTCTTCTTCCCTACTAATACAATACAAGTACTCCATCGTCGTTGAAATCCACGAAAATTGCGTGTTTTTTTGTTATGAAAGAGATAGAAGTAACAAGGAATGAAATAATGAATCACTTGAGTAATCTCGATGTTAGAAGATCGCATGGTCCAGATGAAATGGTAAACTCGATTTTGAGAGAATGCAGGGACGAACTAACAGACAAAATACATAGTCTAATAAACAGTTCATTGAAAGAAGGAAAAGTTCCAAAAGATTGGAAAAGAGTAGATATAGTACCAATATATAAGGGGGGAACAAAGAAGACCCTACAAACTATAGACCGGTCTCTCTTACAAGCACGGTAGCTAAAATCTGTGAAAGAATGATCAAAATTAGATGGGTAAAGCATTTGGAAAAATACAATGTATTAAATCCGAGGCAGTTTGCATTTAGACAAGGAAGATCATGCGTCACTAACCTAATGTGTTTCTATTCAAGGTTAATAGATGTAATACAGGAAAGAGATGGAAGGGCTGATTGTGCATTTCTAGACCTGAAAAAAGCTTTTGATAAGGTGCCACATAAAAAATTACTTAAGAAATTAGAAACTGCAGGAGGAATACAGGGCAAACTGCTGAAGTGGATGGAAGGATTCTTGCATTAAAGAAAATTGAGTGTGGTGATAAGAGACAAACATTCCAATTGGTATGAGGTGATTAGTGGAGTTCCACAAGGAACATTTCTGGCCCCAATACTGTTTGCTATATATATATATATATATATATATATATATATATATATATATATATATATATATATATATATATATATATATATTAATGATATGGATGAAGGAATTGAAAGTTATATGAGCTTCTTTGCAGACGATGCAATTTTTTTTTTTTTTTTTTTTTTTTTTTTTTAAGTGAACACGGAAGGAGATTGTGAGTCGCTGCAGAGTGATCTCAATAAATTATGGGAATGGAGTAGGAAGTGGGAGATGGAATTCAACATTAAAAATTGTAGTAAAATGGAATTTGGAAGAAGCAAAAAAAAAAAAAAAAGAATAATGGGATCATATACATTGGAAGAGGAAGAAATTTAAAAAAAATGGAAAAAGAGAAGGACCTGGAAGTCGTTATTATGAATAATATGTCTCCTGAGAAACATATAAAAAAAAAAGAGAAACTTATTATTTAGTAAGATCAAAGTGGCATTTAAATACCTGGACGAAGAAATGGTGAAGAAAATACTGGTCACTTTCATAAGACCAAGATTGGAGTATGCAACGACGACGTGGTCACCAAGTACAAAAAAAAAATGTATAACAAAACTTGAAAGAATACAAAGAGCAATTACGAAACTGGCACCAACACTCTTAGAACCATCATATGAAGAGAGGCTGGCAAAACTAGAGCTACAGACATTGGAGCAAAGAAGAGAGGAGACTTGATAACTATTTATAGAATCATGAAAGTCATGGAAATTGTTGATAGAGAGGATCTAATAAAATGGAATAGTAGAGATACAAGAGGATACGGAGAGAAAATAAAGAAAGACAGCTATAGCAGAGATCTGAAAAAGAACAGCTTTCCTCACAGGGTAATAGACGTTTAGAACAAGTTAGATGAGAATGTGGTGTGCGCATAAAACGATACACGAATTTAAAAACTGTCTAGATAAAAAGAGATATGAAGACGGGGCAATCACGAGCATAGCTCCCCTTCCCGTAAAATACAACTAGGTAAATACAAGTAGATAAATACACACATAAACATAGATGTATACACACACACACACACACACACACATATATATATATATATATATATATATATATGTGTGTGTGTGTGTGTGTGTGTGTGTGTGTATATATATGTATGTATTCATATGTACACGTATATATATATACATATATATATATATATATATATATATATACATATATATATATACATATACACACATATATGCATTTTATATATATATATATATTCATATATGTATGTATATATATA
>NC_134815.1:9030908-9205908 GCF_046742065.1 Oratosquilla oratoria | reverse complement strand
TACTTCTCTCTTTCATAGGGGGGACTTTCTCCTCCCACTCGATATCTCTATGTTGTATGTTTTCCCTCGTAAACAACGATTTAAAATGCTTGTTCATAGCTTCTGCCATTTCTATTTCCTCTGTGTATTCAACTCCTTCTTGTCGTAGTTTCTCTAATTCTTGTTTGTTTTTCAGTTTGTTGTTTACAAAGCTGTAAAATAGTTTTGGTTGATCTTTACATTTTCTATGACATCTTTTTCGTATTTTCTCTTTTCTTCTCTGCACACTTGTACATATTCTCTTCTATAACTAGTATATATTTTTCATTTTTCAGGTCTTTTGTCTTTTTTCCATTTTATCCAAGCTTTATCCCTTCTGTCTTTTAGCTCCTTACATCTTTTGCTGTACCAACACTTTACATATTCTTCTTGCTTTTGTCTTGGAACATACTTTTCCACTCCTTCTTTATGAATTTTTGTCAAAGTAGTCCATTTCTCTTCTACTGTTGTTTCTTCTTTGTGTATTCTTTCCCAGTCTGCTTTTTGTAAGAATTCTGTTATTTTATCAAAATTTGTTTTTCCATACATCAATCTTCCCTTTCTATATTGTTCGTTCTTTCATGTATTTTTCCTCATTTAGTTCCAGTTCAACCAATATGTGGTCATTTTTACTTAGGGGTATCTTATATTCGATCTTGTCCACTATTTCGGGTTCTGATGTGATTATTAGGTCCAGTCTCGGTGGTTCTTCCTCATTTCTATACCTAGTATTCTCTTGTATCCATTGCCTCATTGTATGTTCAATAATCATATCAAGTAGTTCACTTCCCCATAGATCGTCTCCACCTTTCATTGTCATCTCTTCCCAGCAGATTTCTTTACACCCATTATAACTATTCTTCCTCCATCTTCCATTATCTTATTTAGTGTTATCCTTGTGTCTTCTAACATATTTTTGTGTTCTCTCTCTTCCCACGAAGCTGTTTTAGGAGGCACATAATTTGCTACAAACTTCCTATTCTTCCCATCCTTGTCCTCCACTTCCATCATAATCATCTCTGCTCTATTCTTTCCGTATGTAACATTCCTCACATTTATATCCTTCTTAGTCAGGAACATAACTCCACCCACTTGTTTTACCTCTCTCTTTCTAATCCAACAATTATATGCACCATGTCCCACACTGTTGGGTGGTAGTGGACCTTTCAATTTGGTCTCCACAATTCCCATTATGTCCGGTTATTTTTCCTTCAGGTAATCATTCAGTTCGTTCAAGCCTGTTATTAAGCTATCTATATTTGTGCAAGATATTTTTAATTTTCTGCTAGTTCCATCGTGCTTTCTGTTTCCCTTCCGTTTTTCTCTGTTACGAACCATTTTCTCACTTTCATATTCACTACTCTCCAATAGAATTTCTCTTTTTCTGTCTCTGTTCTTTTCGAGTTTTTCCTTAGCTTCTTCTCTTTTTGCTTTCTAATCCTCTCTTTCCTCTTTAATCATTTCTCTTTTTGTCCATACCTGTTTAAATTGCTCACCGTTTGCTAGTTTCCCTGTTTTTTGTTAAGATATTCTCTGCTGTTGTTTGTGACCTGAATTTTATTTTAATTGGTCTGGTCTTATATGTATTGTATTTCTCTAGTCTATATATTTCCTCTATTTCTTTCCCTGTTTTTGTTCCATCTTCTTGAACTACTTCCAATATCTTTTTTACTTTCTCCTTCTCCTCCTTTATTCTTGTAGTCCAATTTGTATTATACTTCTCTTTCATCCCCAATATAATTATACATTTGTTTTTATCCACTAAGTCTCTCACTATATTCTCCTTCTCTCTCATCACTTTAATAACTGTGTCTTTAGTTTGATCTTTCATCTGTTGTGCCACTATATCCTTAAATACAATTTTGTTATTCTCTTGGACTTTTTTCCAACCCTGTACTTCTTTTGCTATGGACTCTTTATTCTCTTTATTATTCCTCTTTAATTCCTCATTCTCATCTTTTACTTCTTTTAACTGTCTTTTTAATTCTTCTATTTCTTTAGTTAGGGTTTGGTTTTCCTTCTTTTACTCTTCCAACTTATCAACTTTCTGCGCAATCCGTGTAAGTTGACCGAACCTACTCTCCCAATGTTCGGTCATTTTCTCTATTTTTTCTTCTAGACTTGCTAATCGGGGGAGGTTAGCATCCCCCCCTCATTAAATCCATGAAAATTATTATTTTAACTCATTGTGTTGTTCTTATCTATATTTCTAACCTTAATAAATTACTGATATTTTCGATTTCCCCTGCGTCATCAGCAGACTTTTTGTTTACATTTTTCTCGCCGTCAGGGGGAGCCCGTTCATCTCCTTCCTCATTTCCTTCCATTTCCTTTAGTAATCCCTTCCCGTTCTCCTTTTTCATCACCTTCCCACTACACCACGAGCTTTCCCTTTCCCTACTAATACAAAAAGGTACTCCCTCGTTGTTGAGGTCCACAAAAATTTCACCTCTTCTCCGGAGTTCCAATCTTTGCCGTGAATCCGTCTACGTGTGTGTGTGTGTGTGTGTGTGTGTGTGTGTGTGTGTGTGTGTGTGTGTGTGTGTGTGTGTGTGTGTGTGTGTGTGTGTGTGTGTGTGTGTGTGTGTGTATTTACCTACCTAGTTGTATTTACCTAGTTGTATTTTACGGGAAGGGGAGCTATGCTCGTGGGGTCCCGTCTTCATATCTCATTTTATCTAAACTATTTTTAAATTCATGTATTGATTTTGCACACACCACTTTCTCATCTAACTTGTTCCAACTGTCTATTGCTCTGTGAGGAAAGCTGTTCTTTTTAAAATCTCTTCTATAGCTGTCTTTTTTTATTTTCTTTCCGTGTCCTCTTGTATTTCTGTCATCCCATTTTATCAGATTCTCTCTATCAGTAATTTCTATGCCTTTCATGATTCTGTAAATAGCTATCAAATCTCCTCTCTCTCTTCTTTGCTCTAGTGTCTGTAGTTTAAGTTTTTGTAGTCTCTCTTCATATGATAGTTTTGAGAGTGTTGGTGCCAGTTTTGTAATTGCTCTTTGTATTCTTTCAAGTTTTTTATACGTTTTTTTGTACTTGGTGACCATATCGTTGCTGCATATTCCAATCTTGGTCTTATCAGGGTGATTAGGATTTTCCTCACCATTTCTTCATCCAGGTATGTAAATGCCACTTTGATTGTTCTTATTAAATTATAAGTTTCTCCAAAAATCTTATTTATATGTTTCTCAGGTGACATATTATTCATAACAATGACTCCCAGGTCCTTCTCATTTTCTACTTTTTTTATTCCTTCTTCTCCCAAATTATATGATCCTGTTATTCTGTTTTTGCTTTTTCCAAATTCCATTATACTACACTTTTTTGTATTGAACTCCATCTCCCACTTCCTACTCCATTCTTGTACTTTATTTAGATCTCTCTGTAGTGATTCACAATCTTCTTCAGTTTTCACTCTTTTCAGTAATTTTGCATCATCTGCAAAGAAGCTCATATAGCTTTCAATTCCTTCATCCATATCATTAATATATATAGCAAACATTATTGGGGCCAGAACTGTTCCCTGCGGGACACCGCTTATTACTTCATTCCATTTTGAGTGCTGATCTCTTATCACTACTCTCATTTTTTCTTTCTTGCAAAAAGTCTTCCATCCAATTTAGCAATTTACCTTGTATTCCTCCTTCATATTCTAATTTCTTAAGCAACTTCTTATGTGGTACTTTGTCAAAAGCTTTTTTTAGGTCTAGAAATGCACAATCAGCCCATCCATCTCTTTCTTGTATTATATCTATTAGCCTTGAATAGAAACATATTAAATTGGTGACGCATGATCGTCCTTGTCTGAATCCAAATTGCCTTGGATTTAGTACGTTGTTTTTTTCCAAGTATTTTACCCATCTACTTTTGATAATTCTTTCACATATTTTTGCTATTGTACTTGTTAGAGAGACTGGTCTATAGTTGGTAGGTTCTTCTTTATTTCCTCCTTTATATATAGGTACTATATTTGCTTTTTTCCAATCTTCTGGAACTTTTCCTTCTTTTAAGGAACTGCTTATTATGCTATGTATTTTGTCTGCCAGTTCATTCCTGCATTCTTTCAGAATCCAGTTTGCTATTTCATCTGGCCCATGCGATTTTCTGACATCAAAATTACCCAAGTGTGTCAATATTTCATTCTTTGTTACTTCTATTTCTTCCATAGGGGGGACTTTTTCCTTCCACTCAATCTCTTCAGGTTGTATATTTTCCCTTGTAAACACTGATTTAAAATGTTTGTTCATAATTTCTGCCATTTCCATTTCCTCAGTGTATTCAACTCCTCCTTGTCTTAATTTCTCCAAGTCTTGTTTGTTTTTCAGTTTATTGTTTACAAATCTGTAGAATAGTTTTGGTTGATCTTTACACTTTTCTATAACATCTTTTTCATATTTTCTTTTTTCCTCTCTGCACTTTTGTACATATTCATTTCTATAACCAGTATATATTTTCCATTTTTCAGGTCTTCTGTCTTTTTTCCATCTGTTCCAGGCTTTGTCTCTTTTGTCCTTTAACTCCCTACAACTTTTGTTGTACCAGCATTTTACATATTCTTTTTCTTGTTTTTGTCTAGGGACATACTTTTCCACTCCTTTTTTGTAAATTTTTGTCAAAATATTCCATTTCTCTTCCACTGTTGTTTCTTCTTTGTATATTTCTTCCCAGTTTTCTTGTTGGAAGAATTCTCTTATTTTATCAAAGTTTGTTTTTTCATACATCATTCTTCCTTTTCTATATTGTTCATTTCTTTTCATATATTTTTCTTCATTAAGTTCCAGTTCAATCAATATGTGGTCACTTTTACCTATTGGTGTTTTATATTCAATCTTGTCCACTATTCTAGGTTCAGATGTAATTATTAAGTCTAGCCTCGATGGTTCTTCTTCATTTCTATACCTAGTGTTCTCTTGTATCCATTGTGTCATTGAATGGTCAGTAATCATCTCAAGTAGAGCATTTCCCCATGAGTCATCACCACTCTTTACTGTCATTTCTTCCCAGCAGATTTCTTTGCAATTAAAGTCGCCCATCATAACTATTCTTCCTCCGTCTTCCATTATTTTAGTTAATGCTATCTTTGTGTCCTCTAACATACTTTTATGTTCACTCTCCTCCCATGAGGCTGTTTTCGGAGGCACATAATTGATCACAAATTTTCTGCTCTTCTTATCTCGGTCTTCCACTTCTATCATAATCATCTCTACTGTATTCTTTCCATATATGACACCTTTCACGTTTATATCCTTCTTAGTCAGGAACATAACTCCACCCCCTTGTTTTTTCTCTCTGTTTCTAATCCAATAATTGTATGTATCATGTCCTACACTGTTGGGTGGTAGTGGGCCTTTTAATTTTGTTTCTACAATTCCCATTATGTCCGGTTCTTTTTCTTTCAAATAATCATTCAGTTCATTCAATCCTGTTATCAATCCATCTATATTTGTGTAAGACACTCTTAGTTTTCTGCCACTTCCATTGTATTCTCTGTTTCCCTTATGTTTTTCTTTAGTATGTCGAACTGCTTTATTTTCATGTTCACTACTCTCCAATAGAATCTCTCTTTCTCTGACTCCGTTCTTTCCTCGTTTTTTGCCTTAGCTTCAATTCTTTTCTGCTTTTCTGCCTCTCTTTCCTCCTTATTCATTTCTCTTTTTATCCATACCTTTTTATATTGATCATTTGTTGCTAGTTTCCCTGTCTTGGATAGAATTTTCTCTGCTGTTGTTTGTGACCTGAATTTAATCTTAATTGGTCTGGTCTTATCTGTACTATATTTTCCGAGTCTGAATTTTTCCTCAATTTCCTTTATAATTTCTGGTTCATCTTCCTGGACTAATTTTAATAAACTGCTTACTCTTTCATTTTCCTCCTTGATTCTTGCGGTTCTATCTGGGTTATGTTTCTCTTCCATTCCTAATATAATTATACATTTCTTTTTGTCAGCTAATTCTCTTACTATATTCTCCTTCTGTCTCATCACTTTAATAACTGAGTCTTCATTATGTTCTTTCAATTGCTGTTTGACTATGTCAGTGGATGAAACCTTATTCCCTTCTTGAGTTATTCTCCAATTTTTAGCTTCTGTAGCTATTTTCTCTCTGTTTTCATTACTATTCTTCTTCAATTTCTCATTCTCCTCCTTTACATTTCCTAACTGTCTTTTTAGGTCCTCTATTTCTTCAGTTAAGTTTCTGTTAGCCTTCTCTAGTTGTTCCAACCTTTCAATTCTTTGGAAAATGGAGTCTACGTTACCTAACTTACGCTCCAAGTCCTCGATCACCTTATCAACTCTCTCCTCTAGTCTTATCAGTCGGGGGGGGGGGGTTGTGTCCCCCCCACCCTCTTTAAATCCCTGGAACATATTCTCGTCACTTTCTTCTGTATTGCTCCTCTCTATACTTCTAATCTTTACATTTTTATTAGACATGTCATCCTCACTCAGTCGTTTGTTTACCTTCCGCTTGTCTGGCTGGGCCAAGTCTACTCCCTCCTCATTTCCTTCCATTTCCCTCAGTAATCCCTCCCCTTTTCCTCTTTCCCTACTTTCCCACTACTCCACGAGCAATTTCCCCCCCACCCTGCAAAAACACTAGGCACTTCTCTTTGCGTTGGGATCCACAGACTTCAGTTTTCTTCAGAACGTCATCCAAGCCGTCCATTCGCTGAAGTGTGTGTGTGTGTGTGTGTGTGTGTGTGTGTGTGTGTGTACGGGTATAGTTGGCCTAGTAGCATGGTAATGTCTCCTAAGGAGAAACGCAGGCCCTTGATTGGCTAAGAGAGTGGTGACGTCACGGAAACGGAGATGACTGATTGGTCAAGAGCGGTGACGTCTAGGCAACGGAGACGACTGATTGGCTGAGAGCGAGACGTCCGCAAATCCCAGGGGAAGCCTCTGGAAACACCCGAGGAGCTCTTTGGGAGCCCTTGGATCGTCACTAGGGAACCTCTGAGAATCCCTTTGGGGATTCCCTGTGGAACCCTCTAGAAACTCCTGAGAAGCCCATTAAGAACCCCCTGGAACTTCAAGGGAGCACTTGCGGAGCTCCCTGAGGTGCACTCTATAAACTCCTGGGGGGGCTCTGTGGAACCCCTTAGAAGCGCTCAGGGGAGCCCCTGGTACTAATAAAAGAATTCCCGTAATCGGACCGAAAACAGGAAATCCCGCAAGGTGACACGTCCCCTCCGGCCCGGTTGTATGATTCGTCCCGGTGTGTCTCTGCAAGGTTGTCGAGCACCATGGCCAGTAACACGCAATGTCAGAGTGAAAAGCTATCCCTCTAAAATTTTGGATGTACTTAGAAATTTATTCATCATCCGGCTCTAATATCTTTAAATTACTATTGTAATCATTAACATTAATTATAATGAAACCCATAAAAAGGACTGTATTCTTCAACAAACACATGTAAAATGATACTATGTCAAATTATATTCCTACTCGCTATCGGAAAAAAGGGATCAAAAACGTTTTCGATGTTTGTCTTGCGCTCGCGCGGAGAGATTGAAAAGATGCCACGTAGACTGCAAGACGGCTTAACAAAGATAAAGGTCATCTTCAAATTTTCCCTTTTAAAAGGGGCTACTCTGGTATCAGAACTAGTCGTGGAACTAGTAGGAGACCGAATGGGAAGCAAGTTCTCAATTCCCTCCCTTCCCCGGTTTAGGAAACTTTTGGAATAATGTTGGAAGAATAAACTAACCAAAGAAGGTCGAATTTCCTTTCAACCAAGAATGGAAAGCTGGAGTAGGATCCATATACCCACAGTTCTTATGTTCTACCAGACAACTAACCGGCGGTACAGTACAACTCCTCATCCTTCGGTTTGTGTCATTGGAAGTCAAGGAGTAGCGGAATAATGATCGCTTCCTCCAGAAGATGGGTGGCAATCTGTAGCATCTGAATTATTGTTGATCTATATAAAAAAAAAAAAAAAAAAAAAAAAATTATCTTTTTTTTTTTCTGTCATGGTTCGCCGCGACAGCAAGACAAACACAGGCAACGCCATTTTTGGAGTTGGATAACAAAGGGGAATATTCACTAAGTGATGTGAGGAAGAATAAGAGTTTAAAACAAGAGATAGTTAATATTCAAAGAAGTAAATTCCCTGAGAAGTACATATCTTCTTTGTCTCCTTTCGGCAAGAAGAAAGCTAACGAGGCGCCAGAAATCAAGAAGAGTATTTTGTTGTTCTTTAGAAAAATTAAGCGACTGGAGAAGGAGTTTAGGAACAATACAACTCAATAGTTGAGTCTTGAGGATCTTACAGCTCACGATGGAGATATAGACCCTGAAGAAGAGAAGCGATTTGTCACTACTGGGCTGTATACAGATTACTTATATGCAAAAGTGGGTGGTTTAGCGCTAACAAGGATTTCAGATCCTATTATTTCGACATGAAATGCAAACAGCCCGTAGGGCTGGGCGCCGAAGGCGATTCAACACTGAGATGAATATGCGCCTGAACCAAACCAGAAATGACACCGTGTAACACATTTTTTGTTTCCCGGTTCTAAGTATCATTTTCTGGTTATATAAAAGAATATATAATTCAATCAGAAGTCTGGGTTTGTGAACAGAACTTTGATATTTCGAAAATTTCATATATTTCAAGATTTTTTTAATACATTTATTAGTTCATATAATTAAATCAATAGAATATATATCTATTTTATGACACAACAAACAAGTAAAAACAAATAACAGTTATAAAGGAACTTACACATAAGAAATTACTGGATATCCTGGATTTCCTGGATTTACGGTTGTAGTTCAGGTTGCCCTCCCACACCAGCCACAAGATATAGTCCCCCATCATTTTCTCATTGAAATGGCTTTAGTATTTCTTTTGCATCCTGATGGAATCGCTCGCCTTGTTCTTCTGAGTAGGCGCCCATATTGTCCTTGAATTTGTCCAGGTGAGCGTCCAGTATATCAAGTTTAAGGGACATCCTGCATCCCATGGCGCCAAAAAATTTCACCAGATCCTACACCAGCTGCCAGCAGTTTTTAGCTCTGTGGCTCCCCAGGAAGCCCTTGGCAACTGTTATGAAACATGCTGTTCTCTCAATCCTAATGAGCTTATTGGAGAACTCGGTAAACTCAAGCACCTTCTTTATCTAAAGTCCAACAAAAATTTCTCCTTTGATTTTAGCCTCAGGTAGAATGGGGAAGAACACAAGAAAGTATTTAAATCGGCTGATTCCTGGTTGAGAGCCTTCACGAACTGCTTCATCAATCCCAACTTAATGTGCAGTGGCACCATGAACACAATCCTGGGATCAACCAGTGGCTCCCACATGACGTTCCAGGTCCCAACTACAAGATCTGTTCGCTGCCCCCATTTTTTTTTTTTTTTTTTTTTTTTTTTTTAATAGTTTTCAGAGGTGGGTCTGCTGCCTCAAAGGCAGAGGAAGCATTGGAATTTGATAAAGCCTCTCTGGAGACCAGGCAGGAAAGCCACCATCTTAAAGTCTCCAATGATTTCTTAATTGTACTGGTTGTATTGCAAAGCTTCCAGGAGGACTTTTCACACTGTAGTAGTCTTCCTTCAGGCAGACTGAATGGACTAGGGGAAGCGTCGGGAATTTATTTTCATTGCGGAGGACAGCCTTCAAAATTGTGGTAGAGCTGTTTATGAGGAGCCGCCACTCCTTGAGGACAAACGGCACCCTAATACCGTCAAATAGTTCAGGCACACTATGACAGAAGCAGAGACCATCCCTAAGAGTGTAAAAGCCTGAGAAAAATTCGTACCGACTTCTCTGAGTTGTCACCTGCAGCTCCTCCTTGATCTAGTTCCACTGCATCATCATGGAGATGAATAGCTCTGCAATGGACTTGGTCAGACCCATATCCCTGACCAAGTCATTTACTTCTTTTTGATTTGGGAAATGAGGAACTTTCTCTGGTACCTCAGGCAGGTAAGCCAAGTCCTCAGCATCCATCTCCTCCTCTTCATCAAAATATTTGTCTAGAATTTGACCTGGAGCAGGTTGCACTAGCACGGGATATTTAGAACAATGAGGAATTGGAGCAACTATTGATGGGAGATCTAGGTAATGCACACCAGTAAAAAAAATTCCCTTTTCACCACTTGCTAACATCCACCATAAAAAAAAAAAAAAGGAAAAACAGTTTTTGAAGTGGTCTGTTGGCTTTAGCCAGACCCGTGGGTTGGAGAATTTCAGGGACCTTTTCCCACCTCGCAGCCACCCTTCTAGCACCTTCTTACAGTGCTTACAACAGTGGTGAGGAACCCAGGGCTTGTCCTGGTCACCGTGGGCAAAATGTTCACAAAGGGTGGTACAAATATTTAAAATTTTGCTGGCCATGGGTATTAGGGGAATTATGTGGGGCGAGATGTTAAACATGCCCCTGTTTTGTTCAATAGTGTTCGTTCCTTGAATGATTGCTGCTTCTAAACACTTCCTGCGGATTTTGTCTGGTTCTCGTATCAGCAGCTCTGCATCTTGTGGACTGGAAGAATGCAGAGCTGCTGATACGAGAACCAGACAAAATCCGCAGGAAGGGTTTAGAAGCAGCAATCATTCAAGGAACGAACATTATTGAACAAAACAGGGGTATGTTTAATATTTCTCCCACGGACGTTTGGGCCAGCATTCTCAACCTTTCCCAGTGTTCAATCCCCCCCCTTCTCCTCCTCGTCTCCTCCTCTTCCTCCCCACCCCCCTTCTTCTTTTCTCTCCCCGTTCCCTCCTTTCCCCTTATTTAATCTCAAGCATTTGTATCTCAACTTCTACTTGAAAAAGCTGTAATAAGCGAAACGTCGTACAAATAAAGGCTCCGTCCTCATATGGTGTTTAACTCGTCAATATATACACATACATACATATAAATATATATATATATATATATATATATATATATATATATATATATATATATATATATATATATACATACTAAGAGGAACTTGACTAAGTCGGATGATCTGAGGCATGGGGCCTATAGATGAAAATAAAGTAATGGAAATTGAGTGACTACCCTACATAAAGACGGTGATAAAAAAAAAAAATTGAAAGTGGTGTACGAGTACACCACAACCATAACCACGCAGTGCACGCAACCACAAGTACGCACCCACGCGCATGCTGATTACGAGGGACTACAAGCAACAGTGAACGAGAGGGGTCTACAACGACTACAAACAACAGTGAACGAGAGGGTTCTACAACGACTACAAACAACAGTGAACAAGAGGAGTCTACAATGAATACAAGGACTACGAGAGGGGTTAGGAAGACGTGGATAATGTACTTGTGAAGTACGAGTAGTACATGGAGGAAGCCTACGAGGAGGCAGTCGATTCAACTCGACTTTAAAAACACTGAATGTATAAAGGTATTTTACGTCACGAGGTTCACACCTCGAATATTAATATCCCTAAATTTACAGGTGATAGAAACACCTCGGGAGTCGATAGGTTTCTCAGTTTCATCAACACTTTAACTGTCACTAAAAACATAACAGATGAAAAAAGTAAAAGAGAAATTTTAAAAGAAAATGTTGATCCTGAGAAGGGTAGGACTAGGTTTATAATAAATTTCCAGCAAATGGAAGATATCAGGCAATATGAAGCTTATAAGAAGGCATTCATTAAACATTTTAAGTCAAAGTGTGATGAGGATCCTATCAGGTCTTTGGTTAGAATGATAAAAAGTAAAAACAGGTGAATATGACAGAATATTTAGCCAAATTAGACTGGCGGTCTAAGGACATGAATTCTATGTTGAAGGATTCAAATTGGATAGAAAGATCTAGTGACAAAATAAAATATTCTCATGTAACTAAATTAATTGCATTCACATTGTTGATAAATAACTACGACGAAATAACGGCAGAAAAGCTGTATAAAGATCTCAAACAAACCATGGATTTAGGGGAGGTAGATTATCTTCTTCAAGGTTATAGTGAATCTAAAGCAATTTGTCCATATGTAATGACAGTGGGAATGCAACAACAGAAACTAGAAACTCTGAAAGTGATTATAGAAACAGAGGATCTGAATATAGAATTAAAAGCACACCAAGGAATGCTAGAATTAAATGTTACAATTGTAATACTTGGGGACATAAGGCACAAGAGTGTTATTATGAAACTATTTGTAGAAATTGCAAATATGAGGGTCTTGATGAATATTATTGTAGAAATCCACCTTTCTGTTTGTATCATCAGAGGATTGGGATATAAAACACAGGAGTGTAGAAAACCAAAAAAAATTATTCACCCAGAAACAAGAGGAAAACGCCCAGATACAAAATAAAACAACACTACAGAACTACCCATAGATGGAGATATAGACCCTGAAGAAGAGAAGCGATATGTGTCACTACTGGCTAAAATCAAAGGAGGTATTTTTGTTGGACTTTAGATAAAGAAGGTGCTTGAGTTTACCGAGTTCTCCAATAAGCTCAGTAGATATCGGGGCAGAGCGGTCCAGGCCACAGAAAATAAAGTCTCATATAGTGAACCCCACTCAGATGTTCAAGAAATCCCAGAAATTTCTAATTCACCAACTTCAAATGAAGCTTTGCTAATTGTGGAAGGTGTCGTAATAAAGCCGATATTATTACACTCCATAGTAATTAACAGGGTCGAGGTGCAGTTGAATGAAGTAACTGTAGAGTCTGAAAATTTAACCACCCCAGAATCAATTGGATTAAGAGGTTTGAAATTGGACTCAGGGATATCTAAGACAAATAAGAACATGGTAGAAACATTGGGGATTAGTACTTTGAATAAAGACAGTCTTAAGAAAAGATACACAAATAGGATGTTTTCAAGTTTGTACAAAACCCATTAAGATTTTAAATGAGAGTACTGAGGAGATAGAATCACCAATTTCATCAATCTGTTCAGTTCAGGAAGAAACAGATTTGAGAGAGAAATACAAAAATCAACTAGAACCTATTAGTTGTCCTAAGTTGAATGAAAGCTTAGTTGCTTTATTCTTGAAGCACAGTAAAGCAATTGCTTTGCCGGGGGACGCCTTGGACAAAACAACTTTTTTAAAACATCAGATCAAATCAAAACCAGGGACTCAACCTATCTACATACCCGCCTACATATTACCACATCCTAAACTAGCTATTGTAGATAAATTGATTACTGAAATGTTATCGCAGGATATCATTGAACATAATAAAAGTGAGTGGAACTTCCCTTTAATTCTGGTGCCAAAATTAGATGGTACCATGCGTCCAGTTATTGATTAGAGGGAATTAAATAAGCACACCATACCCGACCGATTACCATTACCGAGGATAGGGGAAATTTTTAAAAGTTTGGAAACTGAGAATAGTTATTTTAGCACTATAGATATCAAGTCCGTGTTTTGGCAGATAGAGTTGCATGAAGACTCACGAGATTTCACAGCATTTTCTACTCCAATGGGACACTATGAGTTCAAACGAATGCCATTTGGGTTATGTAATAGTCCTTTAACTTAGATGGGATTAATGAATATAGTTCTAGATGGGTTGTTAGGAAACACTGCCAGTGTATTTCTAGATGATATTTTAATAGTTTTCCAAACAGAGGCTAAGCACTTTAAGAAATTAGATTTGGTATTCTCAAGACTAGTTGAAGCAGGATTGAATGTGAAACTTGAAAAATGTAAGTCTTTGCAGGACAGTTTTGTTTATTTGGAACATAAGATAGACAGGTATGGACTTAGTACAGTAAATTCAAAGTTTGAAGCAGTAAAGAATTATTCAGTTCCAAACAAAATAGAAAAAGTTGGAAATTTCTTGGGATTGACAGAATATTATAGGAAGTTTATCCAAGGATATGCAGACATAGCTAATCTATTAAGTTCTTTGTTGAGGAATGATTCAAAATTCATGTGGGGACCTGCACAACAGCAAGCTTTTGACAAGATGAAAGATAAATTTCCTAGTTCTCCAGTTCTAATATCTCCAGACTATGATAAGGAGTTCATTCTTTGTACTGATGCGTCTGACATAGGGTTAGGAGGCATACTGATGCAAGAGAGAAATGGAATTTTGAAACCGATAGCTTACACATCTAGACTTTGTAATGGTGCAGAGAGAAACTACACTATAACAGAAAGAGAAACTTTAGCAGTAATATATTCATTAGAAAGTTTTAGAGATATGATACTGGGATATCCAATCAGAGTGTGGATTGATCATACAGCTATTCAGAACTTATTTAAGCATAAGAACCTTAGGGCCAGACTAGCCAGGTGGTTTTCTATACTTCAGTATTATGAAGTTAGGTTTGAGTATATTTTGGGTAGAAAGAATGTTGCAACAGATGCACTATCTAGAAATATTAGCCAACCAACGACAGGGTATATCAATTTTGTCTGTAGTATAGATGAGCTAGTAAACTTAGATGAGGAAATTATAATAATGGAACAGAGAAATTATAAGACTTGGGAATCAATAGCCCAGTATTTCATAAGCGCGAGAGGATATCTTCCAAAACTATCAAAAAGGTATAAGATAGAGGAATTCCATTTGATTAATGGACTTTTGTATAGAAAAAAATTGTAAGTGGGAAAGATATTTATAAGGGCCCACTGAATCAGTTGGTAATACCACAAACTTGTACAAGATGTATTGAAGTTACTTCATGATAGTGATTGTAGTTCACATTCAGGAAAAGATAAAACTTATAGACAAGCACAATCTAAATATTTTGGGCCAGGTATGAAGAAAGATATAAATTGTTATTTAGAAAAAAAAATGAAATGTGTTAAGGTGAAAGGAAATACACCCAAATCTGCTCCTATGTTATCATATACCATCCCGCTGAAACTTTGGGAAAGAGTTCACATAGATACATTGGAGTTACCTATGTCAGAAAAAGGATATAAATATGTATTTGTTGCTATTATCTTTCGAGATTTTGTATTTTACAACCCATTCCAAATAAGAAAGCTGAAACAACTGCTTCAGATAATCTGTAATTTAACTACACCTAAGATCTTAGTTTCAGATCATGGAACTGGATTTAATAATAAAATCTTGGAAGAAATATTTAGGTTATTAGATATACTAGTGAATCACCCTCAGGGCAATGGAGCTGTAAAGAGGTTAAATAAGAAAATTATTAAATGTCTTAGAGGTATGATAAATACTCATAGTATAACTTGGGATACTTGGATTCCCTGTGTAAAATGTACCCTCAACAACCAAATTAACACAGCTAGAGGAGAAACACCTCACTTTACTATTTTTGGGGAGGACAAAATTCTTCCGTGTGAAATATTGATTGCATAGCAGAAACCTCTGTATAATATAGATGATTATATCTCAAATAGGATACATACTTTTCAGGTTGTACATCAAAGAGTTAGAGAACACATGCAGGAGTATACACAAGAGATGAAAAAGCAACAACACAAAATAGCACATAAAATAGAATTAAAAATAGGAGATTTAGTCATGGTCAAATTACATGCACCCCCTAATAAACTTTCACCGAGGTACTCAGGTTCAAATAGTAATTGATTTTGCAGGTGGAAGTAAATACAAGATCTTATTCTTAAAAACTAGGGAAGTGTCAATTAGTCATGCAGATAACATCAAGAAAATTAGGATAAAATTTGAGGATGAGGACACATGTAACACTGAGATTAAAGATTCTCAAAGTATTAGTGCAGTAATTGAATCTTTGAACTCAGAAGAGTATAGGGAGTACGATGATAAAATAATATGTGAGCTGAGTATTACCCCAAATACATTTACAGATAGTATTCATATTGTTGATATGTATGGTGCATGCCTGGGATGGGAGACCTGAACTACTGGAATCTTTGGTGTGTTAGACAGATGTGCTACCTGGAGCCTTGGTCAGTCATGAAGACTTGGATCCTTGTCAAAATATAAGGAGAGTGCCAATAAGTACTTAATTATATTTTCTTTTGTGAAGCATTAAAAATTATTATGCAGCTTCGATAGTATGTGTCCTAGACAAAAGTGAAGTGTGTGTGAAACTAATGTGAAATTATGCAGTGACACTCTACTATTACTAACATCTTTAATGCTGCGTACATAAGTGTTGTAGCATATCTCATTGATACACAACTCACCATCTTTGAAAAGGTGAAAACATTCTCCACTGAAATTTGACACAAACAATTATCCTAATAATGTCTTATTTTAATTGTTGCTGTTCTTAATCAAATCTCACGTTCAGAAGGAAGAAGTGATATACAAGAGTATTCTTAGACCCATATTGACATATGGATGTGAATCTTGGACTTTGACAACAAGGCCCAGCAGCAAAGTCCAAGCAGCAGAAATGAGGGTATTGAGACCCATCAAGGGGGTTACGAGGTTTGACAACATATGCAATGATGCAAATAGCCAAGAATTGGAGGTAGAAGGCATCTTAGAGTTTGTAGAACGTGCACAACTAAGATAGTTTGGATATATTGAACGAATGGATCGGGATAGGACCCCGAAGAAATGGCTTTATTGGACACCATTCGGCAAGCGACCCGTTGGACGACCCAGGAAAAAGATGGATAATGAATATTGACGATGGGCTACGCCGACGGGGCACAACACTTGAACAAGTACGTCAAACCGGATCTTCGACGACAGAGAGGTTGGCGGTCTCTCATACTGACAGGCGGTGACGCCTAACAGGAGTCTGGTAAAGTTAATTAAAGTAAAGAAGGAAGAAGACCTTAAATACTATTTGACAGTCTTTTCCTGATTTTGTTATTGGTAAATTAATTTATGACGTCTTAAACTTTGGTAGTAATGAGTTTTGCAATTCAATTTGACATTGAATCTATATCTGTGTTATAATTATTTTTCTGTCTTTTTGATGTCTCTGACATGTATTTTGGAAGGATTATTTATTTCCTTGTTATGTGTGGCATCTGTTTTGATGATACCATTTATCAAAGGATAATTCTTTTAACATAATTAGCTAGTTTATGCAGAAATAGTTTTAATAGGTTTTTGTATAAGATATTTTTCAAGTATATATTTCCAGCGTCGGGACGACCAAAGATAGCTGCCGAGCCCTGTAAGAGGCTGGTAGATAAAGGTAAATAAGTATGGTAGATACAGGGGTAGATGGTGAGAATATCCATTTATGAGCTGGATGTTTGGTAAATAACAGTAGGCGAAGGTGTTGCATAATCTCGCTCTAGTCTAGTCTATTAAATTCGGGAGTGAAGCTCCCACGGGCTTTTAAAGTGAGCCCGTTTGGAGGGTGATTTGTACATATGAGTGTGTGTGGGCCCAACCACACACTCATACATTCACAAGATGTGCACACGCATACAAAATGCGCATGCACATCTCAGTGAATGCACCCTTCAAAATATAGCTGAATATTGATATTAGTGATGACATCTAACGTATATAATGTGAAGGAAGGGGGGTGATTCAATGTATGAGTGTGTGTGGCTTTGGCCACACGCACTCATACATACATTAGATGTGCATACGTATGCGATATACGTATGCACATCGCTATGAATCACCCTTCCGGACAGAGACATATATGTAAAAATTGGAGGTGGGGGGGGGTGATTCAATGTATGAGTGTGTGTGGCCTTGGCCACACACACTCATACATACATTAGATGTGCATAGGCATGCAGTATACGTATGCACATCGCCATGAATTCACCCTCCCGGACATGAACATACATATGAAAATTAAAGGGGGGGGCTGACACTCCACCAGCCGACGCAGTTCAAACAGACTTAAGTGGCTGCATAGACGGCGCACAAGACCCTCAGATGTTGTCGGAGGCCCTCTCCTCAGAAAAGCAGTTGCGGGGCAATGCTTGAGGTAGTGGTCAAGGGTGGCTTCAGGGTGGCGGCAATGATGGCATCTGCTCTCTTCGGTCGTGGCGTTGGTCTTGATTTGCCAGAAACAACGGTCCTCCAGCCGCAGACGGAAAAGCAGAGTTTCCACTTTTCTAGGTGTGGAGCGAGGAAGTACAAGGGGCTCGTAGTCTGTGACTGCCCTGTACCACCTCGCCCTCTCTGACACCTCTGCCTCCAGTCTCTGCTCGAGGAACCGTTGTACCTGGTTAAGAGCCCTGGTGCGTAGGCGCAACTGATTTCTGCTGAGAGGGACGACAACATCGACTTCAGGTCTTTTGCGCGCCGCTTCTGCTGCGGCGTCGGCTAGCTCGTTACCTGGGACACCTACGTGGCTTGGCACCCAGTTGAGCGTAACACTCCTGCCTTGCTGATGTAGCTTCAGCAGGAGTGCTAGGATGGAGGTCAGTAGGCGTACATTGTCGCTGGACTGTGTTGATTCTAAGCTGCCTAGCAGAGACTGTGAATCCGTGTGGATCACCACAGGACCCGCTCGAGATATTAGAGCATGCTCTAAAGCTCCTTGCACCGCTATGGCCTCGGCTTGGAGAGTGGACGCATGATCAGATACTCTCCTGCCGTAGGTCAAACCATCCGTCACGAAGGCAGCCCCCGCACTGCGAGGCCTGTTGTCGTCTACGGAGCCATCCGTGTAATAGACCGCCGTTCCAGGTTTCGACAGTGCGCGGACACCTTGTAGGGCCTGTGCTCGTACTCTTTCCTGGTCACATAACTTCTTCTTACTGGGAAGCTTTGTGACAACGAAGGTAGCAGGTATCGATAGCCATGGTGGTGGGGGCTTGAACTCTGGGTGTGGAGAGTCCCTTCCCTTCTCCAGGAGAGTGCTGGTGAGCTTGAAGGAGTCCAGGATCCCAGCCGCTTGTGACAGCCAGGTATCAGAGTGGATAAAATTACCCACCCGTCCCATAGCTGTCACAAGGTTCTGACTCAGCTCAGTTATCCTGGGGCTCTGGACCAACTTGGCAAGAAAGTCGACCTCCAGCCTTCTGACCCGTGATGTTCATGAAGGCAATGAAGCCTCCATTCGGAGGTTAACAATCTTAGTCCAAGGTTGAGCTCCCAGGATAATCCTTGCTGCGGCATTTTGGCAAGGCTCCAGGGTTTCAAGCTTGGCATTCGCCACATTTATGAGAGCTGGGGCAGCGTAGTCCACCAGACTGCGGACTGCGTGCACATAGAATGTGCGAAGGACCCGATGTGTGGCACCGAATGCCTTCCCCGTCATTGCTCTCATAACTGTGGTTCTTGCCTTCAGTCTCTCCTTGAGATAGGTAAGTTCCCTCTGAAAGGTGAGCCTCCCATCAATCCAGACCCCCAGGTACTGATACTGGTGAACCCAGTCCAGCCTAAGGTCCTGGATGCTGAGCTGCTCCCCTTCTGTGCAGAGTTTCAATGCCATGGCCTTCGATTTTGTAGGGGAGATCTTTAACCCTAACCTGCTACATTCCGTCGCCACAGCACTTAAACAGCGCTGAGCCCTGTTGAAGTACTGCCGTTTCCCAGTAATTATGAGTGCAATGTCATCTGCATAGCAGATGACCTTGCACCCACGTGGTGGAGGTAGTTCCAGAATGTTGGAGACGAGCACATTGAACAGAGTGGGGCTGAGGACCCCCCCCCCCCTGTGGAGTGTCATTCTCCAACATTCTGGCCTCTGATATGTGACCCTGAAAGCGTACTTTCGCAGACCGGTGACTGAGATAGTCAGCAATCCAAGAAAGTAGCTTGCCTTTTACGCCCTTGCGAGCAAGGGTGTCCAATATCACAAGTGGACTGGCCAGCTCAAACGCCTTTTCCAAATCCAAAAAGACCACGATGGACGGTGTTCCACTGACAGCGTTGAGGAGTGTTGCTATACTGTCTGCTGTGCCAGTGCCATTGCAGTAAGCATGGATATGCTCATGCAATGGGCCCAGTTTCCACAGCAGCCTGTTTAGCACCATCCTCTCCGCTGTCTTCCCCATGCAGCTTGTCAGGCTGATGGGGCGGTAAGCACTAGGTTCCTTTGGCTTTGGAATTGGCGTTATGATTGCCGTCTTCCAGGCTGTTGGTAGCTTGCCAGTCCTCCAAGACGCGTTTATCACCCTTAGAAGTGCCTCGTCACCCGCTGGCCCAAGGTGGGCCAGCATGGAATAGGTGACGAGGTCCCTCCAGGTGCCGTGTCTGAGCTGGTCTTGTGCGTGACCCGTAGCTCCTGAAGCGTAAAGCTAGTGTCAGTATCATCCGACCGACTCATCATGTCCTCAACACCATGGCGCCTTACTTCTTGGAGGTCCTGCAGTGTGTCTTGAACACACTGCGGGAGTGAGGTGCTGCTGGAGCGAGAGACGAACTCCTGCACCAGCCGCTTCGCCTCAGCATCAGGGGCATGATGAGTGCGTCGTGGTTGAGTCCTGCCAGTAGCCTTAAGGAGCTTAGACCACAGCTCTGCTAGGGAGGTGTGAGCAGTAAAGCCCTCACACCATTCAAGAAATTTAGCTCTTCTGGCATCTGCAGCTATGACGTGAGCGTCATAAACTGCAGCGCGCAAGTTAGCCAAATTGGTCTGAGTTCGGCGCCGTCGGAAAACACGCCTAAGCATGTTCACCCGATGGTTGGCCTCTCTCACCTCGGGGGTATAATACCAGCTGTTCTTATGTTCTCTGGGGGACTGGCGAGTCTTTGGGATGGCTCTGTTGGCAGCCACCTGAATGGCTGCAGAAAAGTCAGCTTCCAACGTTTCCACGTCCTGTGGTGGAACGTAGGACGCTGCCCATTCTTCAACAGACTTCTCAAACACTGGCCAGTTTGCCAAAGCTGTCTTCAACCTGGGAACAGGTAATACAGCTGGTATGGGTGGTGAATCCCGTATGTGCACAGAGACACCGAAGTGATCGCTGGTGACAATAGGATGCACCTCCCAGGTTACCCAAGGGAGGAGAGAGGCCGTCGCCAAAGTCAGATCAAGTCGTCCACCTCGCACGTGCGTCGGATTTCCATCATTCAACAACGCAATGTCAGGGCATTCGTCTAATACTGAACTTAAGTGGTGCCCAGCGACATTGGGCCCTTGGGACGACATCAAAATTTCATGGTGGGCGTTGAAGTCCCCTCCTATGATGAGGAGCCTGTCCGTAGCAAGAGTACACACTTCTCCAAGGTCCATTTCTGCTCTCAGGCCCCTGTATATGTTGTAGATGGTGTACGTTTCGTGGGCCCGTTGGAGTCGAACTGCAAGAACTTCTACACCATCCCCACATGATACAGGGTCCGCGATTTCACTGCAGGGGATGGATGATTTGACTAAGAACATGCACCCCCTAGCAGTGAGTGAACGAGGGAAGGAAAAGATGCGATATCCCGGAAATCGCACCTCGTCGCTCACCAATGTCTCTTGGAGAAGCATGATATCGTAATCATGCTCTTGCGCAAGCGCAAGGAGATACGAACTTTTACTGCGGAACCCGTTAAGGTTCCACTGTAGCATCCTCAAGTGATTATTGAACAGGGCGATGTTCTTCCCTGTCAGTTTCCATGACGGTCTCATCTTGTTCTCCCCGGTTAGAGGACAAGATGGGTTGCGACTTTGAAACAGTGGACGCCTTTTCCTCCTCATCAGAAGAGGAGTCTTCAAGCCTCAATGCGAATTGGCGTTGGGGCCTAGCAGAAGACACTCTCCTGGGCTTAGATGAAGTGGGCGTGTCTTTCCCAATGGTGAAGGCGGGTGTGGCAGGCTTGGGGGAAGTGGAAGGGGAGGAGGAGGAGGAGGTTGAGGAAGAGGAAGAAGTGGTGGAAGAGGCAGGGGAGGAGGCAGGAGAGGAGGAGGTAGAGGGGGAGGGAGTCCTCTCCTTTCGCCTAGGGTTCCTCTTCTCTTTTAGGAGCTTAAGCACATTTTTGACGGACCTGTTCACCAACTCCAGCATCTTGTCTGTGTCATCCTCGCCAAAAGTCGTGGCGACAGCAGACACGACGCCAGTCACTATCAGCTCGATGTCATCCTCCCTGAGGGGGATGACATCGGACGGATATTCAGGTGGAGGGGACCGTCGGTCCTGTGCTCGTGGGGTTGTACCGGTACGGGGGGCGTGGGTTTGGCTTTAGGTTTAGGGTTGGGATTAGAGGCAGGTGTGGATTTGGAGATGGGTGCAGGTTTAGAGGCGGGCACGGGTTTGGAGGTGGGCGTGGCCTTTTTGGGAACTGTTTGTGTCTGTGTGGGAGCTGTATTCAGTGTTGGGAAGTGCGCCTGATTGTTCAGATCAGGAGCACTGTGTGTAGGTGGTGGTGGTGCAGTGGCAGGAGAGTGTTTCCTGCTGCCCCATACAAATGTTCCTGGGGGGGCAGGTATGAAGTCCTGTCGCTTCTCAGTCCTCTCCTTTGAGGCAATGGCCTGCACCTGACGCACTGCGCACCCGGTATTCCAGGCGTGGTGCTTCTTGCTACAATTGGGGCACTTGGCAATAGTCTCAGCACCAGCCTTAAACTTGTTGAGACAAGTTTCGGTGGCGTGAGGCATGCTGCAAATACCACACTTAGGTTGTTTCGCAGAGCACCTCGCCTGGTGGTGACCATAGCGCTGACACCTGAAGCAACGGAGAGGATCTGGGATGTACGTTCGTACATCATGCCTGCCATACCAACCCAGGTCAATCGAATTGAAAGGTTCGCCTTTCACAGTGATAAGGACCTGGCGTGTCGGACGCTTGTCCCACCGTCGCATTCTCGTGGCCGCGATTACTTGAGGATGGTCCTCAATAACCTCGGTCTCGAAAGAGGTGTGGAAATCGTGCACCACGAGACGATGCGTTCGGTCTTCCGGGTTAAGCCGCTCTAGGTTCAACGGCTTGCCATCGAGTGACTTGATCCTCTCCAACTCCTCGACGACGTCATAACTGCTCGGTAGCAAGAGCACGTTACCGTCGCCAAGGGGTCGAAGGGACAAGAGCTGACCGCGGAGAGGGCCCTTCTCGAGCGCTCTTACCACCTCAAACGCGGTGTCGTACCCCGCCGAGGGTACAACCTTGAAGGTGGGGAGCTTGCCACCCTTCGAGCTAATCGGGGCCATCACCACAGCAGCTTCGCCACTCGGTGGAACCGGTGAACCCGGAGCGCAGCGTCTCTTCTTAGACACGCAGGTCCAAGATTCAGTGTCCGCCATGGCGGCACTGATAACGAGAAAACCTAACTTGAAAACCTATAATCCTCAACAACTTGGAGGAAAAAAAAATCGTAATCTAAGGGGCAGGGTTCGCGGGCGTAAGCTAGCGCGTTCGTACTGTCTTCTGTCTACCTGGTAAGCAGTCAATCGAATAACGAGGCTCGGTTGCGCGAGGGTTCGCGAGACCGGGCTAAACGCTTGAAGAAGGGTCCCCCCCTCTCCCGCCGTGAAAGCGATTTTTAACAGAACCGCAAGGACTACGCTAACCATGCAGGGAGAGTTATGTGGGGGCATAATCCTGCCAGAGCGAGATTCCTCGGATAAGGGGGAATTAGCTCGGGTAGCAGTAAACAGGAAGACCCAGGAAGAGATGGAGAGACGGTATCAGACAAGCCATAGAGTCAAGAGGAAGAACTATGGAAGAGGTGGAGAGTGTGCAGCTGTATGCTGATAGGGACTTGTGGAGGGACTTCGTGAGGCATCATCGCTGACAGGGCATCGCCCTACCTGGTGTATGGTGAGAAAGTGAGAAAGCAGTACTTTCGTTATAATAATCGTTAGCACACGATCAGGGCTAGCGACTAGGGTAATCGTGGCTAAATCAGTCGAGTTCAAGGCGATGAAGATGCGCAGCGAGGATGTCCTGTCCATTCAGAATCAGTCTTATCTCTAATAATCTCGCTCCTCGTCTTAAGTTTATATACAGCCGCTAGGGACCCGATTACTTATCCCAAACTTATAACTGTTAAATAGCATTTTTTATATATTTGTTTATTTGGGACCTTAGTAACATAAGAAAATTATTACAAACCAGGAACATATTTTTTACATGATGTAATTGTCATTCTTTCATTATAAATTTTGCAGCAAAAAATAGTTTAATTTCTTAGAAAAATGTAGATTCATATCACACATTGGCACGTGGGAACATGCTGACAAGAAATATTGTTTGGCACGTACTGTAGGTGAGGTAAAAACTAAACATTTCATGTTTACCAAATATAATTTGAAAGACATGTATGGTTATTTTAGACCAGGGGTCGGGAATCTTTTTGCCTGAGAGAGCCATGAAAGTCAAATGTTTTTAAATGTATTTCCGTGAGAGCCATATATTTTCAACTCTGAATACAACTAAATGCGTCTATTTTTTAAGACCAAACATTTTAGAGTACTGTATAGTAGTTATCTGGATTCATTCTTTGTAATTACGTTATACTGGAGATAACCAATTGTATATTAAATACTTCTTACCAATATGACTAATGTGACTTCTGGTGCTGCATGGTTTTGCTGATGGTTTTGAAGTCTGGTTGATACTTGGTGAGGTTAAACTTCATGCAAGTTTGGTCTTGATGTTTTTCAGGTGTGAGAATGACTGCTCACATGCATATGTAGTGCCAAACATGGTCAATACGGCAATACGTACATGCTGCAGTGTGTGATATGTGACTGGAAGCGCATTCCAAGCTTTGAAAATCACCTGGTCTTATTTTTTTTTTTTTTTTTTTTTTTTTTTTTTTTTTTTTTTTTCACTTGTGCTTACTCGACAGCTCTGCTCGCTGGCGAGCAAGTTCTTCCAAATCTTCGTTCAGTGACTTGAATTTATTCACCCACATGTCTGAGGCTTTGAGGTCAGCAACTTTTATTGAATATGTTAAAAATATGTGTGTATCTAGACTAGCCCCTCTCAAAGTCTTAGCAAAGAGAGGGTCAGGTGTTGGTGTACCTATACTTCGCATGTTTTATATATATGTGATACGTTCCCTCATAGATTATGCTTCACTTGTGTTGGTGCAATACAATAGACAACAACTTAAATGCTTAGAAGTCGTACAAAATAAGGCAATGAGAATTATTTTAGGGTGTGCTACAACAACTAAGATAGAGGTATTAAGAAAAGAGTTAAGATTACCCAGTATTATTTTAAGAATAGAAGAAATAACGAGTCGAACTGTATGTCGTATAGTGTGTATTGGCACAAACTCTCTCCAAAGAGATATAATAGCATTATATAATGATAATCATGTAACTAACAACCCATATCTTCGCAAAATATGTAAGGTTCTAAGAAAGTTTGATATTATGAACGAATTTAATGCCCTCAAAAAAATAACTACTATACCACCTGGAATCCATACAATGTAAAAATTGACATTGAAAAGCTAAGTAAACCAAAGGAACAATGGTATAAATACGAATTAAAAGCACATTTTCTTGACAAATTGTCACAATACCCACGGAAACAGGTGGTACATGTGTACTGTGATGGGTCAGTTGAGGGTACCAAGACAGGATGTGGGGTGTTTATAAGGGAATATTCTTCCTCTGAAGAATTTCAAGATTATGAAATTTCAAAAAGACTACCAAATAATTTGTCATCAACCAGAACTGAACTATATGCTATCTTAGAAGGCTTACATATTATTGCGAGTATGGGTAAAAATGTATACTTTTTTGTCGATAGTCAGAGTGCATTATATGAACTTGTATCTTCCTCTCCAGCTGATTGTGATGTTGTTAACAAATGCTTAAATATTATATATAACCTGGAGAGAAACAATACACATATTTATTTTGTATGGGTACCATCCCATATAGGATTGTATTATAATGAAAAAGCAGATAGTCTTGCACGAAATGCAATTAGAGATGTTAACAATATTCCTGGTAATGAATACACATATAAACATATAAGGTCAATAATAAGAACAAATGTTATTGCTAACATGGATATAGACCTAGATAAATGTTGCGAGAAGGGTAGTGTAAGTAGCAGGCATTATAAGGCAGCATTAAATAATACATATGGTAGATATAGTTCCCAAATGGATTTAGTCACTATGAGACTCAGACTGGGATATAAATATTACTGGGAGGTGTACAGGGAAGCTGAACCTGAGCCCTGCACTTTATGCGCAAGGCCGGGAGGACATTCACTACAACATTATGTACAGTATTGCCCAAAAATCGATGAATTTAGACCACAGGGACAATGGAACCTCATTGAGCTCATATGCTATTACATAAATAATGATATCTTAACTAAAATTGTTAAAAAACATCCAATGTTTGCTTTCAAATGTTAAATACAACACTGTGATATAATATAAAAATTTATTTTTGATAAAAATGTAACAAACAAATTAAATATAAAATGTATAGGGGTTAGTTGGCAAGACCCAACTCTCTCCTTTGTTGTACATCAACAATAAACTTATTGAATTGAATGAATTACCTCAAAACCTTTTATGGAGACATCAGGGATGTAACTCAGGTCAGCTTTGTCCACTGCGCACTCGTGTGGATGAGTGATGAACTTGAAAAGACGAGTGCGCTCACGAAGTTCTATAAAGCGTGCTTTGAATGATTGCAGGAAACCAGATGTGAACTCAGCTAGCTGTTGGAGATCACAATATTGAGCGGAGTTTTCTGTGCACGCATCTTTAAATTGTCTCAGTCTTTCAAAGTGCAGCAATATCCCCAATAAAAAGTTTGTTTGTTTTCAAATGCACATACTGTTTGTTGAAGGGATAAGACTGTATTTCCAATGCCTTGTATTTTCACCTTGAGCTGATTCAGATGCTCAGTCATGTCCACGAAGTAGAAAAACTTCAGGAGTCACTAATTGTTAGCTAGCTCAGGATGTTTGACGCTTTTTTTTTCAAGGAAAGTTTGGATTTCGCTCAGGCAAGCCGCGAAACGGCTGATCACCTTCCCTCTTGACAACCAACGCACATTGCTGTACATAAGCAGACCTGGGTAATTACTCCCAACTTCATCCAGCAGTGCTTTAAAATGGCGATCATTTAAAGTTCGAGCAACAGTAAAGTTGACCACCTTAATCACCAGCAACATCACCTCACCAAACTGCCCGCCACACGTTCAAGCACAAAGCGCCTTCTGGTGTAGATTGCAGTGAACATTTAGGATGGGTCTCTTTTCATGTTCACGAAGAAGCGTAACAAATCCTTTGTTGTTCCCCACCATACAGGAAGCACCATCAGTACACACTGAAATCAGTTTATCCATCGGTAGATTGGTCTCTTTAGCGAACTCCATGAAATACTTGAATAAATCCTCCGCTTTTGTTGACACTTTCATTGCCAAAACAGCAAGATTTTCCTCACGCAGTGTGTCATCGACGGCATACCTTGCAATCACACTGAACTGGGATAAATGACTTACGTCTGTTATGTTGACTCATCCAAGCGAGGGAAAAGTATGACGCTGTATTTGTGTCCTTCACTTGTGTTTCCACCACTTGATTTGCCATCATGATGGTACGACCATGAACAGTTTTTGCTTACAGGGACATGTCTTTAATTAGTTTGATTATCTTGTCTTTATTTGAGAAGTCGTCAAAAAGTTCGTTGGTCCCATTATTCATGAATACTTTGGTATACTCGCCTACTGTGAATGGCTTTCCGTTTCTCACTGTTGCTAAAGAACCAGCTATGCTAGCCAAATTCCAGTTACCTTGTCAGGCCCATACACTGAGTTTTTGTTAATTGGCTTGCACTCTGCCCAGTAGCTCTTGGCATGCCTTCTTCCTGCTGTCCTCCGCTGAATATTTCGATGTAAAAGAAATATGGCGTGTGTCGAAGTGCCGCTTTATATTTGACCGTTTCATCAATATAATTTCATCATTGCATATTAGACACACTGCAGTACCTGCTCTTTATACAAAAGCGAATTCCTCTGTCCATTCGTCATGAAAGGTACGGTACTCTTCATCCTTTTTTTTTCGCCATTTTCGTCGAAAGAGTTTGATCTGCATAAAATCGCGAACTGACTTTTTTAATTCAATGAATGAAGGCGATCGGCGAGATAACACAGAGATAGCATTTATACCGCCCACTCCCACTGCTGAGAAGCAACCGACTACAACAGTAACGTCTCGCACAAGACAGCGAATCACAAGAATGTCACTGAGTGTTCCGCTCCTACCAACGGCACATAGTTTAAAATGACAGCAGAATTATTCATTATTTATCGTGTTAAGAAATGTTAGCCAAGATTTTATCTGCGAGCCAGATACAGTCATCAAAAGAGCCATATCTCGTGATCCATAGGTTGCCGACCCCTGTTTTAGACCTTCAAAAGGCATTTGATGCCATGAATCATGAAATTTTTCTCCAGAAAATGACTGCACTTGGCATGAATGAGTACAGCGTTACGATCAACTGGTTCGGAACTTAATTGGTGACAGAAAAGTCGTTAATGTAATCAGTTCCAATCCCTGTGAATGCAGTGTTACCTGTGGTGTGCATCAGGAATCAATCCTGGGACCGCTTCTATTTCTGATACATATGAACAATATATCAGCTGTTGTGGACTGTAAAATTCTGACTTATGCAGATGATTCGGCTTTGATTGCCTCAGGCAGGAATGCATCAAAGATAGAGGTCCTAGGCACTGAGTTTGCTGCTATACAAGAATGCCTAACTTATAATAAACCGTCGTTACACCTTGGTAAAATAGAATCTATATTGTTTGGATACAGCCGTAAACTGAAACAGTGTAATGGTTCACAAATCAAATGTTTGTAGTGTCCACACCCCACCCCCGTTTTCCCATTATTTGTTCCAATTATTATTTACAACACACATATAAGGATACCACCTTTGGCATATACGTAATTCTTCTCCTCACCCCCTCGTTTCTTGCTTCAGTCGTTTACCCCCCCCCCCTCCCCGTCTTAGGTGCCCGACACCTACCCCTACTACCATCTGACAGCTAAAACACGCATGAACCCTCGCACCATGATTTCAAATTTCTTTATATATATATATATATATATATATATATATATATATATATATATATACATATATATATATATATGTGTGTGTGTGTGTGTGTGTGTGTGTGTGTGTGTGTGTGTGTGTGTGTGTGTGTGTGTGTGTGTGTGTGTGTGTGTGTGTGTGTGTGTGTGTGTGTATAAAAAAACGCATTCACCACGTTTAGAAACGTTACACATCGGGTTTTTCACCACTATGTTCAGCTAATTTAAAATCGTCATAACTATGCGAAGGATAAAATGGATAAAGAAGAAGACACAGTCACTAAATAGAACCAGAAACAGTCAAAGCTCGCGGGCACTGAGACGCCAGCGTGAGGCGTCATTAAGCTGACCTTTCTCATCTCGACAAGTCAGTGTCATCTCTTCCCTTCTGTTAGGAATGTAGGGGACGTGGGTCTGGCTGAAGGCAAAATCTGGAAATTTGAGTTTATCTTTAAAGTTGGGCGCCTATGAACAGATAAACAAGCTCTCTTCTGGCCGCAAGAGGAGCGGGGGAGATGGAGGGGGACATGACATCTGTTCTCGGCGAAGTCTCGGTGCAGGAGGTGGCTGGAGATAACTTCCTCAGTTCCCGAGGCCGTCTGTCCTTGGTGATTAATTAATAAAGGTTTATTGTATAAAATATGTACAGAGATATATACATTGATATACAATGCGGGCAACAGCCCGCCAGTGGGGGAGTTGTCGTGCCCTAGTGGGTGGGAGGTGAGGGCGTGGGGAGGTCAGCGAGAAGGGGGCGCCGCCCTGAGCACCCCAAGCATCATGTCCATGGGCGTGTGGCGGACAAGGAGGGCAGCATTCGTTGCCCGACTGCTGAGGAGGCTGCCTTCTGCAGGGTGGGTGGGGGTCTGCGGCGTTGGTTGGAGGGCCTCCGTGGCCGGGCAGGACAGTAGGTAGTGCAGCAGCGGGTGGCGGCTGTGCCTTCCGCACTGTTGCCCCTGGAAGCCGTCGTACAGCTCCTCCCTGGTGCAGTAGCCCAGCCTGACTCTCTGCAACAGTACGCCATCCGCCCTGGGCTGTTGATGGAAGGCGCCCAACGTCTGATAGTCGGTGGTGGCGGTGTACCAAGCAGCTTGTCTTTTTGTTCCTTCTAACTGCCGGTGAGTCTGGTGGGCGCGGTGGGCTGCGGCACGTCTGACTCGCGCCTTCACGTACGACAGACTAGGTGACACGTGCCTGGTCACGTGGGGGGCGCCAGCGGCTCTTCTTGCAGCAACGTCGGCGGACTCATTACCTCGCACGCCCACGTGGCTGGGCATCCAATGCAGCCTTACCCGACGTCCCTGTGCGGCAAGGCTCTGCAGGCTGCCCAGGATGGCGGTGACGAGTCCCACGTTGTCGCTGGGGTACGGCTGCTGGAGGACCTGCCACGCCGTCCTGGAGTCTGTGTGTAGGACCACAGTGGCCTCCTGGCGGTTCTGGGCGTGCTCCAGGGCCAGGTGGATGGCCACGAGCTCCGTCTGCAGGGTGGAGCAGTAATCCGGCGTCCTCTCGAGCAGTTCGGTCCCAGCAGTGATGGCAGCGGCGCCCGTCCTGCCACTTTCGGGGTCGACCGAGCCGTCGGTGTAGTATATGGCATCGTCCGGCTCAGACACCCCCGCCACCGCCATGAGGGTGTGATGCCGCAGCTCCTCGGTGGTGCAGAGCGCCTTGCTGGCCGGTAGCCGGGTGGTGGAGAACTCTGCTGTGTGGGGTTCCCACGGGGGTGGGGCTCGGTAGGTGGGGCCGGGAGGTCGGCGTGTTGCCAGCGCCAGCCGTCAATGTGGGCGAGGCTCTGGGTGGCCAGGTTGGACTGGAGTAGCCACGGTTTGCGGTGGAGGGCATCGTTTCCTTGCATCATTGCAAGCCGCAGTCTTCTCTGTGCTACTCCTTCGGAGTCGCGCTGCAGGACCCTGGCCACACGGCAGGCCACAATCTGTTCTACTCTGGTGGTGAGTGGCACCAGGCGGGTCTCGATCTGCATTAAGCATGCACTGGTCTATCTCGGAGCTCCCAGCATCGTCCTCATGGCGGTGTTTTGCAGCACCTCGAGCCGCTCCTGTTGGGTACGGGAGAGCGATATGAGGACTGGGGCGCTGTAGTCCAGCAGGGAGCGCACTGCAAGTACGAAGAACAGTCGTAGGACGGAGAAAGTGGTTCCCGCTGTGGGTCGTGTCATGGCTCGCATTACGTTCAGCCTGGCCTGGGCCCTTTCCCTCAGGTGGGCGGCGTGGGCTGTGAAGGACAGCCATTTGTCCACCCATACCCCGAGGTACTGGTATGAGTTGGCCCAGGTCAGTCCGGTGTCCTGGACGCAGAGATGACCTGCCGGGACGGCAGCCCTCACCATCATAGCGCGGGACTTCTCTGCCGAGATTTTGAGGCCTAGCTCCTCGCATTTCCCGCTGATAATGTCGAGCGCCTGCTGCGCCTTCCTGAGCTTGTTGCCCCTCCCTGTGACCATGAGGGCGAGGTCATCGGCGTAGCTGAGGAGAATGGTGCCATTGTAGAAGGGCAGGGCCACCAGCTGCTCCATCAACAGGTTGAAGAGGAGGGGGCTGAGGATACCACCCTGGGGCGTCCGTTCTCCAACCTCTGAAAGCTGGATTTCAGGCCCTGGAATTTTACCCTGGCGCGGCGATGCTGGAGATAGTCGCGGAGTCAGGCTAGCATCCTTCCCATCACGCCCTTCCTTACGAGGGCGGCGAGGATGGTGTGAGGGCTGGCCAGCTCGAATGCCTTCTCCAAGTCGGGGAAGACAACGATGGCGGGGCGGTGGTTGAATTGGTTCAGCAGCGTCAAGATGCTGTCCGCCGTGCTCCTGCCGCGGGTGTAGCCGAAAACGTTGGGGTGCAGTGGCCCCACACGCAACTGAAGGCGAGCAAGCACCATCTTCTCAGCCGTTTTGGCTGTGCAGCTGAGGAGGGAGATAGGCCTTAGCTTGGTGGGCTCCCTCGGCTTGGGGATTGGTTGGATGTCAGCCTCCTTCCACGAAGGAGGCAGGCATCCCGCCATCCACGACTCGTTGACTGTGGCCAGCAGGGCGGCGTCCCCGGCTGGCCCGGCGTGAGCGATCATGGAGTACGTCACGCCGTCGGCCCCTGCTGCTGTGTCACGGCCCCGTCTCTTGGCCCGCTCCAGGTCCTGAGGAGTGAAGGGACGATCTGTTACTTCAGCTTCTTTAATCGCCTCCTCGATGGCCGTGTCGCGGCGCGGCCGAAGCTGCTGCTGGAGACGGTGCGTGCTACCCGGAAGCTGGTCACTGGAGCCGCGGGCGGTGAATTCGGCTACAAGCCTCTCAGCCTCCTGGTGTAGGTGCGGCTGGGCAGCGGGGCGAGGCGGGGCGGCGCCGGAGGCGGTCTTCACGCTTTTCCACAGCTGGCTTAGAGACGTGTGGTGGCTGAAGGAGGCGTACCACTCCAACCACTTGGCCTCCCTGGCCTTCAGGGACACCTCCCGTGCGCGGGCCACCATGTCCTGAAGTAGTCTCAATTTGGTGGGGTTGGGGCGTCTCTTGTAGAGCTTCCTGTGAATGTTCACTCTGTGGTTATGCTCCCGCACCTCCTCGTTGTAGAACCACCAATTTGGCCGATGGCGACGGCTCGGGGCTTTCCTGGGGATGGCTGCGTTGGCAGCCCTCTCAATAGCAGCAGTCAGCCCCCTCTCCCGCTGGTGAAGGTCCACGGGTGGCTGGTAGGCGGCCCACCATTCGTCGAGGGAGGCCTGGAAGCTGGCCCAGTCTGCTCTCCCGATGTTCCAACGTGGAGGGGAGAGGGGGACGCTGTGGGTGCCACTGGGAGGGTGGTGGGAGTGGCGAAGTGGTTGCTGGTGAGGGTAGGATGTACTCGCCATGTAGCACCGGCGGCCAGGTCATTCGAGGCGAGGGTGAGGTCAAGCTGGTGTGGGTGGCGAGGGAGAGCAGCTCGCCTGCTTCCAGCTGGTGTCGTTGGCTCCTATATATGTTGTACACCAGAAGCGGGATGCCCCCGACCTGCAGCTCTAGTGCCAGGACCTCCACGCCCTCCCCGCAGTGGACTGGGGCGGATACTCTGCGGTGAGGGATGGTGCTCCTCACCAGCACCGTATAGCCGCGGGTGTTCTCTGTGGCAGGGAGCGAGTGAAGGGAATAACCCGCCACCCTCCACTCAAAGTCGGCACGCGTCAAGGTCTCCTGGAGCAGCACCACGTCAAGGTTTTCCGCGAAGATAGCCTGCAGTACTTGGTGCTTCTTAGGTCGGAGACCTTGCACGTTCCACTGCAGGACTCGGAGCCTGGGAGGGCCAGCAAGCTGGTCTTCGTCAGCGTCTGCCTCAGCGCGTCGACTCTCCATTCTGGTGGTTGGGGTCGGCTGGGTGGAGGGAGCGGAGGTGCGTGTCCCTCAGGTCGGGGGGTGGCTGGAAACCACACTCTGTGAAGACTGAGACAGTCTCCTGCAGGAGCTCGCTCAGGGTCTCCTGCTTGTCGATGTCGTGGTTGGGGTTGGTGAGCAGCTTCACCAGAAGTTGCATCATCCTTGCCATGATGCAGCTGACGACTGTGCGTGTTTCCTCGCTCATGGTGCGTGGCAGGCCGTGGGAAGGGTCGGTTGGGCCCATGGAGGGTCTCCTCGCCGACGTCGCGGAGGCACTGACGGGAGGGGCCCGTGCACCCTCCCAACTGGTTGGCGAGGTCCGGCTCCGCCGCGCCGCGCCGATGGGCCGGCCGAAAGAGCGCGGCCGTCAGTCTCCAATGCTGCGACCCGTCACCGCTGCTCCCGGCTCCGCGACCTGGGTTGGCGATGGGGGGTGTGATCCCTGGGGGCCGATCGGCTAATCCCTTCCTCCGGCTCTGGCGCGGCCTGGGCTGGGGGTGGGTGGGGGCGGGGACCGCGGAGGCCCGCCGCCGACCCCACGCTGACCTGGTTGGTGGTGGTGCAGGCTGGAAGGCTTGCCGACGCTGCTGCTGCGGCTTAGGCTGGCTACGTGGTGGGTGCTGGTGCGCTATCCAGACATTTGAGCACAGGACATTTGGGCACACGACATGTGGGCACAGGACATTTAGGCACAAGACATTTGTGCACAGGACATTTGGCCACAAAGTACTGGGTGCGACATTTGGGCACTGCATAATTCGTGCTGTATATTATGATCCTAAACCAAGAAAAATAATAAAAGATGATTCTGTTGAATAACAGGCATGAAAAAATTAGATTAGGCATGAATAATTTATATTAGTTGGTTTTTACTATGCCACGTGACGAATACAAAAAAATGATAAATTACTTAGTTTCCTGCCATAAACTTTCAGACACATATGAGAATCACAGAGCATCAGAGACATGCATTGTTTCTGATTCTCTATGAATAAGAAAGAAAAAAAAAACTGAAAAATATGTAATAATGAAATAGAAATAATCCAAATAACTAAAATGTTGCAAAAATGTTATGGGCAAGTGAGCAAAGAATCAATGATTTTATACGAATATCAATTTATTTTTGGATAGTTTCACATAACCAAGACAAAGAGCAATGAAGGACTTCTATCAGTTTTACAATTATAAAGGGCACACAGAAGGATTTCACCCGAACTTTATGCATTTCCATAGGTGTGTGTAGGGACTTCATCTTTTGGTGAGGTATCTTGTCAGAAGGGTTTCACCCAACTTCATGCTTTTCCATAGGTGTGTGTAGGGACTTCATCTTTTGGTGGGGGTATCTTGTCAGAAGGGCTTCACCCGAACTTCATGCTTCTTCATAGGTATGTGTAGGCACCTCATATTTTGGTGAGGTATCTTGTCAGAAGGGCTTCACTCGAACTTCATGCTTCTTCATAGGTGTGTGTAGGGACTTCATCTTTTGTTGAGGTATCTTGTCAGAAGGGCTTCACCCGAATTTCATGCTTTTCCATTGGTGTGTGTAGGCACTTCAACTTTTGAGGAGATATCTTACCAGAAGGGCTTCACCCGAATTTCTCCTTGACTGTAGGTACTTCGCTTTTTGGGTTAGGCTGATTCAACATGGAAGTTTGGGATGAAGGGCTTCCCTAGTAGACATATATTTGTATATAAGGCCTTTTCTACAGCAAAGTTCAAATCAGTCTATCATGGAGTTCATACAGAGTAGCCGTGGAGGAAAGAAATTGTGTCTTGATGGACATATGTATACTACGCACGTTACTCGCAAAGAACGGATCAGATGGAGGTGTGTGAAGCGGGTAACCAACTGCAAGGGCGCTATCTCAACATCCCTCCAATTTGAAGATGTCAGGATAGAGCAGAGACACAACCATGACAGCAACCCCATGGAGGTGGAAGCAGACAAATCAAAAGCCAAACTGAAGGAGCAATCTATCCAGAGAAAAGACCCTCCAAACATGCTGTTCACAGAGGCCCTTGCAAATATGCCTGATGACGCGAGAGGACTGATGGGAAAGGAAGCTACTGTCAAGCGTTTTGTTCAACGGCAGCGAACAAGGCAAATTCCAATGGAACCAGCGAGTATTGAAAATCAGATCATTGATGGCGAGTGGTCTGAGACAGCAAGCGATTCACCACAGAGGTTCCTGATCCACGACAATGGCCAGAATGCTGACTCAAGGATCATCGTGTTTGCATCCCCTACAGCCCTGAGAACCCTAGCCCATGCAGATACCTGGATGATGGATGGCAACTTTTCAATGGCACCACGTCATTTCCTCCAACTCTACATCATCAGGGTACCGCTTGATAACACCGCAGTGACAACAGTGTATGCGCTTCTTCAAAGAAAATCACAGGAAACCTATCAAGATCTTATTTAGATAGTGTTGGACCACTGCGCCAAACAGGACCTTTATTCAGATCCGACCACTGTTCTATGCAACTTCGAACAAGCAGTTATCAGTGCTGTAAGGGTTGTCCTTGGTAAGCACGTTCAAGTTCGTGGGTGCTTTTTCTATTTGACCCAGAGTACATGGCGAAAAATACAAGACCTTGGTCTTGTGCAGCTGTATAGCAAAAATTAAGATATGAAACTCTTTTGTGGGATGCTGGATGTGCTCGCTCTTCTGCCACTCTGTGATGTTGAGGATGGGTTTCGGTGGCTGAAGGATCATATACCCGATGGTGCTGAGCCACTTGTCGAGTACTTCGACAGGACGTATGTGACAGGTACGTTCCGGCAGGCCCAAGCGATCCCAGGTCAGACTGGTATACAGATGAGAAGAATACCGCCACTGTTCCCTCCACATCTCTGAAATGTGCACGAGGCCACGCTAAACGATGAACCACGCACCAACAACTTCTGCGAGGTATGGAATAACAGATTCTCCAACTTGGTTGGCCACAACCACCCATCTCTGTGGAAGCTTATAGAGGCACTCAAGAAGGACGAATGCTTTGTATCAGTGACAATACAGCAGGATGCCAGAGGACAGCCACCTATGAAACGTATGCGTAAAGTCTACACTGATCTTCAGCAGAGATTGAAGACCTTGTGCCAGGCTAGAGCTTCTGGAGCCAAAACAGTTGAAGAGTGCCTGAGAGGTGCCGGCCACAACATCCGCTGGAAACCTGTGAACAATGTTGATGAACCAGAAATCTGAAGATCTGTGGTCTCCAAATCCTCATGGATGAATAAAGTTTTGTTTGAAATAAAATACTCATTTTATTGCTAGACTTAGTAACTTTCTTGATACAAAATATTATTTTATTGATAGGCATAGCATGCATTTATAAAGACATGACAGTGATGAATTAACTTTAGTTTGAAAAAGTACTCATTTTAGTGCCCGACTTAGTACTTTCTTGATAGACAAATACATTATTTTATTGATAGGCATAACAGAGATTTATAAAGACATCGTGACAAACTTGTCTATTAATTTACAATTTCAACTATTTTTTGCTGTACGAAAGCAGTGATGTAATCTCTTGAGCCTCTGAGTTACTCAAGTGAAACAGCAGTGTGAATTAATAAAGCTCAGTTGTTGAAAAAAGACTAATTTGCTTGATTGTTACTATGACGATTTCATATTGTGCCCAAATGTCGTACATGCCACTTTTTGCCCAAATGTCTTGTGCCCAAATGTCTTGTACCTAAATGTCCAGTGCCCAAATGTCCTGTTCCCAAATGTCGTGGTTGGTGTCGTAGTACCGTGGTGCTCCAGCGACGAAGTTCTGCTGTTGCTGCGACTGGCTCCGTGATGTCCTCGAGCGGCGTCGTTGCTGCCGTCGCGGAGGCCCCTGGGGCTGCCGCTTTTGCTGCCGTTGTGGTACCCCCTGGGGCTGCCGGTGTTGTTGCTGGGGTTTCTGGGGAAGCCTGGGGAGCCTGCGGAGTCTCTCGGGACACCGGGTGTTCCAGGCGTGATGCCTATTTCCGTAGTTGGGGCATTTTGCGGAGGTGGCTTGATTGGCTTTGTACCTTGCGATGCAATCCTCCGTCGGGTGTGGTAAGCTGCACACACCACATCTGGCGGCGTGTTCACACCGTACCTGGAGGTGGTTGTATCTCTGGCATTTATAGCATCTCACCGGTTCCCCCCGATGAGGGCATAGAGAGTACCTCTCCCAACAGCCAAGGTCCAGTTTGGGGGGCGGCTGTCCTTCCAACACCACCAGCACTTGCCTTGTGGGGAGCTTATCCGCGCGGGAGCGCAGTCGCTCGGATGAGATCACCTTTGAGTGAGCCTCTATCGCTTCCAGGGGCAGATTCAATGGGTAGCGCTCCAGCACTACCTTGTGCCGTCTCAAACTGGAGTCGAGGAAAATCACGGTGTTCCCCTCCTCAGCGAGGCGGCGGAGGAGTACTGCGGAGGCCTCGTCCCTGGCCTTGAGGATGTGTTCACCCTAAAGGTTGAGTCTCACCTCCATTTTCAGGCTGGAGTTCTCCCTCTCGAAAGCAGTGATGGCCAGGAGGGCGCTGTCGTGGTCCCCTAGGTGGCCCAGTTTGAATTTGGGCCTCGGAGGAAGCTGGTGGCGGGCTCTGCGATTTCTGATGACGGGGGTCCATCCCTGAGTTTCGTTGTCGCCTGGTTGCTCCTCGTCACTCCTAAGGAGCTGTTCAAGTAGGGCGGCGGCGTCCGCGTTGCTCGGGGTGCCTTCCGGTGAGGAGGGCACGTCGTTGTTGCTGTCTACCATTAGTGAGGAAGCGTCGCTGCTGCTGTCGTCCTCTTGCAGGGAGGGCGCGTAGCTGCTACTGGGCCTGGCTCGGGCCTCCTTCTTGGGCGTGGAGAGCTCTTCCGAGGCCTCTGTGGGAAAGCATTCCCTGCCCCTCTTCCCAACACTTGTAGTCACTAACTCCTTCACTCTAGCCATGAGGGTGTGCGACGACGGATGAAAACCACGAACTGTGATGGATTGTGTCCTCGGTGAGCGCCTAGTGACCTCATATATTCAACGGGATCAGCTCACAATCCTCGCATTAACTGTCCCTTGGGAGACGCAGGGGCTGCAGATGCTCCAAGAGAATCGCTTTGTCCGATCCGTCCCAGCGGGTCGGGCCTCTAGGACCCACTTTGTCCAACCTCAGGGTAGCCAGTGACTACCAGGTATTCGGTCCCTGGGGACTTTCAGAGGCGCCGATGTCGACGCTGATGGGTATGCATCGCCGGCGAATGCAACTGCCTCACACCTCCCCACCACCCCTTGAAATATCATACCCTTTTTCTTTTCAGAATTGATTCAGTCATTAAGCTGAGCTTTTCATCTTGGCAGCTGGCGAATAAATGTTGTCCCGTGCGGGAATTATTGTAAACGGTGTGATTGAACCAGTACTCACCACACATATGCATTTACATGGAGTGTAGTTTTGTTTTACTGATGTGCTGTTCTATGTTTTGCGTAGTGCATTAACAAACTCCACATAAATCTTAAACTGCAAAATTAGTGTGAGCTGTATAATCAAATAATAAACGAACGGTGAGACACGATGTGGCCACGAGCTACCTGATGATGGTCTGGTATTGTAGTGAATTGTATATATGTACATGTCTCCCAGGTTCGTGAAAGTAATGGCCAGCGAATTAGCTGAGGTAATGTATCCCCTCCGATGATGTTATTCGCACTTATCCATTGTCACGGACTACCGTACTGTATTTTATTTTATGTGTCAAACGTGGCCACGGTTTGATCACTTCCATCAATCCAATTACTAGCGTGCTTAATGCCTTCAATTTGGATTTTCTGTCTTATACTGGAATTGAAATTAAAGGTGAGGGGCAAAATTATATATATTTTAATTACATAATATAACAAATATATAAAACGACCTACACAAATACAGAAGGGTATGAACAAGGGTACGAATGGGCGAGAGAGGGTCCCACGGTCTGCGTCCCTCCTTTTATATGGGGAATACATACAAGTACCAACGGCAGGCACCATTTAGTTACGTCTTTAGACCTAGTCTATATTCTTATTCACCTGGCTCCACACAATCCTTCCACTTCTTTATTTTTGTGTGAAGAAGGTTTACAATTTATCAATCACTATCTATCAAAATTATTTTAAGTATTAATCCATAAATGTGGGTAAAAGATAAATGTGGGTAAAAGTAAGGTGATGAGATGTACAAGGGGTGAAAGTGGCAGTAATCTAGAAGTGAGCATTAAGGGAGAGCAACTGGAGGAAGTGGATAGTTTTAGATATTTGGGTGCAAATGTGGCAGGAAAGGGTGGAGTGAAAGTGGAGGTAGAATGTAGATTGAGAGAAGCGAATGTCACGATATTACCACTAGCCAGGTGACACGGTACCCCATCCGGGTTTCAAAGTACCCATTTACCTAAATGACACCCTTCCTACTACACTGCCATCCTACTCCGAAGAAACAAGCAGTCGGCCTCCTCCTCCACCCCCCACTTCGGTTGTCTGGATAACTATCCTAAGCCAATCACAGGCCCAGACGTCAGCCTGGTTCCCCTATATAAAGCTAGGCCTTCCCCACACTGGACACAGACGTCGGCAGCTCTTAGCAGCAGACAGTCCGTATTTGCACGAGCATAGTTATACTCGCTAGGGCTACTCTCTAGAGTTAACTTGTTCACGCAATCCAACTTTACGTTGGATAGCCTTGTTGGTAGTTAACACTGCCACCCACTGGGCACACAGTGGTCCTACTACGCGGCTGTCACCAGTCGCCAAAGGAAGCTGTGTGACCCCCGTTATATTATATTTTGCTCTGCAGAGCACATTTTTCTGTGTACCAGGGGGCTCGTCCCCCCACCCCAACGCGCAGGATGGAGTCCTCAACTCCATCCCTGCAAACTAGGAAGACTTCCCCTGACGACCCTAATATCGACCCGGACAAGGCTAGACATGTGTTTCTACATTCCGACCAAACCCGATTAGCTGACCTCAATCCATTTATGCTTAAAAAATGTCTGTCTCAATTTACCAATGATATTAGCCAAGTTAAAAAACTTAGAAGCTGAGACCTCCAAGTTACCACCAACTCTGGGAAAGCTACACGCGATCTCCTCAAGGCCAGGAAGTTTCATTCCTTCGATGTTGTTATATCCCTCCCTAGGTCACTCAACTCCTGCAGAGGAGTAATCCACTGCAGAGATTTCATGACCATGGACGAGTGTGACATCCTTGAAGAGATGAAATCTGAAGGCATTCTAGATGTTAAGTTTATCACGCGACTGGACCGGGAAAAGAACATGCGAGTGAACACGCCTCTCATAATCCTCACGTTCAATTCCACAACCCTCCCTGATCATGTCAAAATTGGATATATCCATGTCCCAACACGACCATATGTCCCCAACCCTTTGCGCTGCAACAAATGCTTTAAATATGGTCACTTAGCCAAATTCTGCAGCAAGCAAACAGTCGTATGCGGTAAATGTGCAGGCGAACATCCTATGGATGCTTGCTCTGCCAAGGTGTTTCAATGTGTTAACTGTCCCTCCAATAACAACCATGCATCCACCTCCCGAGACTGTCCCACTTTCAATATAGAGAAACAAATTTGTACCGAGAAAGCAACTTGTGGCATATCCTTTTACGAAGCAAGGAAGCGTGTGATGGAAAGACTAGTTACCCCAACTAGTACCTCCGGAGCAACTTCCTATGCTTCAGCAGTAAAAAAAACCTACAGAACCATTGAAACGCAAACTGAGAGCAAGCACTCCAAGGACAAAGAACACCGCCAAAGTAACAGGCAAACTCACTCGCACCTTCCTTCCCCGGCCATCCCAGAGCCTTCCAAACGTGTGCCCACACGTACTGAAGAGGATGTCAATATGGAGATCTCCGTTTCCCAAAAACGACTTTTAAGTCCTATTACCAGCCCAGACCGTTCATCCGGGGCTAAACACACCTCTCCCACTAAGGCCAAGATAGGAAGAAACCGAAGCAGATAAAATAAAAATAAAAAATAAAAAATAAATAATAAATAAATAAATAAATAAATAAAACAAATAAATAAATAAATAAAACTAAAAAAATGAAAATAATCCAGTGGAATTGCCGAGGTGTTAGAAGTAAATTAAATGACTTAATAATTTTTAACTCACTCAACAACCCCTCAGTTATTTGTCTACAAGAGACTCAGCTTAACCCCAGTGTTGAGTTCAAACTGAAGAACTACACCACCTATGGGAAGGACAGGTTGGAGCCTGGAGGGGGGGTCGCAGTTGCAGTCAGCGACTGCCTTCCCCAAGTGGAACTACCACTGGCCACCACCTTGGAAGCAGTCGCTATAAAAACTAAACTGCACAACAAACTCGTAACCATCTGCTCCCTGTACCTACCTCCCGACCCTCGTTTTCCACTAGAGGAACTAAACGGGTTGATAGAACAACTACCCCACCACAAACTGATAGTGGGAGATTTCAACTCCCACCATCGCATGTGGGGTAGCAACAAAACCTCTCCACGAGGGGAGCAGATGGAAGAAGTGCTCAACACTAACAACCTGGTCCTCCTAAACACTGGCAGTCCCACTCGAGTAGACAATACTAGGGGTTCATTTTCATGTATAGATTTATCCATATCATCTCCTGCGTTGTCAGACATCACACAATGGCACACGCATGACGACACCATGCTCAGCGATCATTTCCCAGTAATATTAAAAATAGGGGGTGACCACGCTACGGCTCCTCCAGCCTACGGAGACAACCCACCCCCTCCCTGTCCCAAATTCAACATCAAAAAAGCCAACTGGGAAATGTATCGCACAACCACCAACGTCAACATCACAGGGGATAATATGGATGACAAAATATTCAATTTATCCAACTCTATTTTGAATTCAGCTATTAAGCATATACCAAAAACCTCGGTATTTCACAAGCATAGAGTTCCTTGGTGGACATCAGACTGCAGAAAAGCACTTTGCAAGCGGAATAGGGCATATCGAACTTTTAAAAATAACCCGATTGCACCAAATTTTATTACTTTTAAAAAGGCGCAAGCAGAGGCCCGTAGAACAATAAAACATGCCAAACGAAAGTCCTGGCATGATTACATCTCCACAATAAACACAAACACTCCTCTATCACAAATCTGGTCAGCCGTCCGAAAAATAGACAGCAAATATACACCAAACATTAAGACCCTAACTATTGGAAACACGTTTGTAGATGCTCCCATGGACATCGCAAACACAATCGCAGACACATTTACGCAAACAAGCAACACAAATAACTATTCACCAACCTTTTTACAACACAAAGACGGGAAGCAGAACCTCTGACCTTCCATACACAGACACACCACGATTATAACACCCCCTTCCAACTACACGAGCTTCAACAAGCCTTAAACTCGTGTAGAGGAACCTCTGCTGGCCCAGATGAGATTAGGTATGAGATGCTGCAACATTTGAATTCAATTTCACTGAAAAAATTATTAGAAATATACAACGCAATTTGGATTAGTCAAGAATTCCCAAAAACATGGAGACATGCCCACGTCATACCTATTCTCAAAAAGGGGAAGGACCCAAAGAGTCCCTCCTCTTATCGCCCTATAGCGCTTACCAACTGCTTATGCAAAGTATTAGAACGTATGGCCAATAACAGATTAAAATTCATCCTAGAGTCTCAAAATTTAATAGTTCCTGCCCAATGTGGTTTCAGGAAAAATAGAAGTAGTCTTGACCATTTGGTCAACTTAGAACAAGATATCCTCTCCTCTTTCGAGAGGAAAGAATATCTTGTTGCTTGCTTTTTAGATTTGGAAAGAGCCTACGACATGTCATGGCGACGTGGTATCCTCGAAAAACTCTATGCACTTGGCCTTAGAGGGAATCTCCCTATTTTCATTCAGAATTTCTTAAAAGAACGAACTTTTTCCGTTAAAAATCAAAATTAATATTCAACAGTACTCATACAAGAAAATGGCGTACCACAGGGAAGTGTGATAAGTCCCACATTATTTATGTTGCTGATAAACGATATTCTACCCGCTCCACCTCGGAACCTTAAATACTCATTATACGCTGACGACGTCGGAATCTGGCATTCCTCACCGAACGCCAAGTTTTCCGGCTCTCGCGTACAACTGGCCCTGGACTCGCTCCAGGACTGGTCTGACAAATGGGGATTTAAGTTTTCGGAATTAAAGTCAACAGTAATTGTATTTTCACGCAGAGCCCAGGCAGAAATAAATCTGCAATTACATGGTAACCCCATTCCAGTACAAAATTCAACCTTTTTCCTTGGCCTGAAACTGGACTCCAGGCTAAACTGGAAGGCCCATGTAAAATATCTAGTTGATGCGTGCAACAAGAGAATTAATTTGCTACGTAAACTAACGGGCACAAATTGGGGAGCAGATAGGAAATCCCTGCTAATTATTTATAAGTCCCTAATTAGATCTAAATTAGACTATGGGTGTCAGATTTACGGTTCGGCAACACCAACCACGTTACAACCCCTGAACATCATCCAAAACAAAGGCCTAAGAATAGCACTTGGAGCATTACGCTGCACAAGAATCGAGAGGCTGGAGGTTGAATCAAACGTACCCCCCCCCCACTACAGGCGCGAGCACCTCACACTACGATACGCCGCCAAAGTGCTTCGCATCCAACAACATCCCTGCCAAGGTCTTAATATACAGGTCAGACCGTTAGCATTCTTCTGCGCAGCTTCTGACGTCATTTGGCTGAGTCCATTTTCTCTTTGTGATACACGGAAGAAAACTGTGAAACGCCAAGGAAGACAGGAACTATAATATTTTATATATATTATATATATATATATATTATATATCATATATATTATATATTCATATATATAGACAGGAACTATAATATTTTATATATATTTATATATATATTTTATATAATATTTGTCAGAATATAACTAATTGCTTGGAGCGGTGCGAGCGAAGGCAACGTCATTTTCCAACGACGGACCAGCTTCAACTGACAGCTATAGGACCCGCTAACCCCACTTTGAACAGCCAGGTGACGTTCACGGGCCCGCTGCGCCAACTCCCTCGAAATTCAGTCGGAAGTGGTTAGACCTTATATTCTTAGATCTTGATCCCTGCAACCAAACGATAAAACAGCACGAACACTTCACCAACTCCAGCCTAAATCCCCTTCCCATCAGGATCCGATTCTTGTGCGAACAGTATTCAGTGCCACTGTGGTCAATAGAAAAGATAGAATATACGTACCCACCGCCGTGGAAAAACATCGCCCTGAATGTCAACACCAACCAGGACCTCAGGAAGAAATCATCTTCAATAGAAGAAACACGACAGAAGACCCTACAAATGATCAACAAGTACAATGACCACAGGGCACTGTACACGGATGGCTCCAAGTGCGGCCACAAAACTGGGACAGGGTTATACAGCAACAAAACCCGGATGATGTTCAGATTGCCGGACCATACGAGCATATATATCGCAGAGCTCTTCGGCATATACAAGCCATAGAAAACGCTCAATCTGACACACATAGTAAGTTCGTCATATTCACAGACTCTCTGAGCGCACTTCAAACAATTAAGATAGGTAACCATATGGAAAATTTCCTCCTGGGCAAAATCATTAGCACATTGTCGACGACTAACAAGTCCATTATTCTCTCTTGGGTTCCCAGCCACATTGGGATCTTCGGGAATGAGAAAGCGGACACCTTAGCCAAATCTGCCTTAGAAAAAGACACTATTACAGACATACCCCTGGACAAAGGTACCTTCAATTCCATACTAAGAAAACAATTACACACCCACTGGCAACTCCAGTGGGACAACCTTCACATCTTGCACAAACAAAAGAAAAACATAACAGATTGGTCGACATCATACAGAAACAACAGACTCGAGGAAATCGCCATAGCAAGACTGAGGATGAACTCGACCCGCCTCACCCACCTAAACCCACACCTAAACGGCGTATTTCCTCCCCAATGCAACACCTGCAACACCATACTATCCATAAGACACATACTCATACACTGCTCAAAGTACAACACACAGCGCAAAGCGCTTATACAATATTGTAAACTTAAAAAAATCCAACTAAGCACTACAAATCTTTTGACCGATGACCGTTTACTTATTGACAAAGTAGTATTTTATTTGCGCACAACAGGACTATTGTGGAAATTATAATGGTAGATTAAAAAGGATCGCAGGTTCACACCAGGCTTAATGACCTCATTATAGGTCGATAGCCTTAAAGATAAAAAAAAAAAAAAAAAAAAAAACACTGGACACAACTGGCCCTGGACTCGCTCCAGGACTGGTCTGACAAATGGGGATTTAAGTTTTCGGAATTAAAGTCAACAGTAATTGTATTTTCACGCAGAGCCCAGGCAGAAATAAATCTGCAATTACATGGTAACCCCATTCCAGTACAAAATTCAACCTTTTTCCTTGGCCTGAAACTGGACTCCAGGCTAAACTGGAAGGCCCATGTAAAATACCTAGTTGATGTGTGCAACAAGAGAATTAATTTGCTACGTAAACTAACGGGCACAAATTGGGGAGCAGATAGGAAATCCCTGCTAATGATTTATAAGTCCCTGATTAGATCTAAACTAGACTATGGGTGTCAGATATATGGTTCGGCAACACCAACCACGTTACAACCCCTGAACATCATCCAAAACAAAGGCCTAAGAATAGCACTTGGAGCATTACGCTGCACAAGGATCGAGAGGCTGGAGGTTGAATCAAACGTACCCCCCCCTCCACTACAGGCGCGAACACCTTGCACTCCGATACGTCGCCAAAGTGCTCCGTATCCCTCGACATCCCTGCAAGGAGACCATCAAACAACACGAGCACTTCACCAACTCCAGCCTAAATCCCCTTTCCATCAGGATCCGATCCTTGTGTGAGCAGTATTCAGTGCCACTGTGGTCAATAGAACAGATGGAAGCCACCCACTTACCACCGTGGAAAAACATCGCCCCGAAGGTCAACATCAATCAAGACCTCAAGAAAAAGACGTCTTCCACAGAAGAACTGAAACAGAAGACCCTGGAGACCATCCATAAGTACAATGACCACAGGGCACTGTACACTGATGGCTCCAAGTGCGGCCCCAAAACTGGGACAGGGTTATACTGCAACAAAACCCGGATGATGTTCAGATTGCCGGACCGTACGAGCATATATATCGCCGAACTCTACGGTATATATCAAGCCTTAGAATATGCTCAATCTGACACACATAGTAATTTCGTCATATTCACAGATTCACTAAGTGCACTTCAGTCAATTAAGTCAGGTAACCATATGGAGAACTTCCTCTTGGGCAAAATCATTAGGACATTGTCGATAACTAACAAGTCCATTACTCTCTCTTGGGTTCCCAGTCACATTGGGATCTTCGGGAATGAGAAACCGGACACCTTAGCCAAAACTGCCTTAGAAAAAGACTCTATTACAGACATACCCCTGGACATAGGAACATTCAATTCTATATTAAGAAAACAATTACACACCCACTGGCAACTCCAGTGGAACAACCTTGACATCTCTCACAAACAAAAGGAACACATAACAGATTGGTCGACATCATACAGAAATAACAGACAGGAGGAAATCGCCATAGCAAGACTGAGGATGAACTCGACCCGCCTCACCCACCTTAACCCATACATTAACGGCGTATTTCCTCCCCAATGCAACACCTGCAACACTATACTATCAATAAGACATACTCATACACTGCTCAAGATACAACACACAGCGCCAAGCGCTTATACAACACTGCAAACTTAAGAAAATTCAGCTAAGCACCACAAATCTTTTGACCGACGACCGTTTACTTATTGACAAAGTAGTATTTTATTTGCGCACTACAGGACTATTGTGGAAATTATAATGGTAGAATAAAAAGGATCGCAGGTTCACACCAGGCTTAATGACCTCATTATAGGTCGATAGCCTTAAAGATAAAAAAGAAAAAAAAAAAGAAAAAAAAAAAATCGGAACCCCATCAGACGTCGGCAGCTCTTAGCAGCAGACAGTCCGTATTTGCACGAGCATAGTTATACTCGCTAGGGCTACTCCCTAGAGTTAACTTGTTCACGCAATCCAACTTTACGTTGGATAGCCTTGTTGGTAGTTAACACTGCCACCCACTTCTGGGCATTTCCCAGCACTTTGACCTTATACCATTTTCTCGTCATTTCGTAGCTCTCCGGGATCCGCACGAGCCCTTGTTGGCTCGTGAGACTTCTTCGTCGTCCGGCCCGGCGAAATCTAGTAAATTCTGTCGTAGTTTAGAAGTAGTGTAGACCCCGTACCCACTGGGCACACAGTGGTCCTACTACGCGGCTGTCACCAGTCGCCAAAGGAAGCTGTGTGACCCCCGTTATATTATATTTTGCTCTGCTGAGCACATTTTTCTGTGTACCAGGGGGCTCGTCCCCCCATCCCAACGCGCAGGATGGAGTCCTCAACTCCATCCCTGCAAACTAGGAAGACTTCCCCTGACGACCCTAATATCGACCCGGACAAGGCTAGACATGTGTTTCTACATTCCGACCAAACCCGATTAGCTGACCTCAATCCTTTTATGCTTAAGAAATGTCTATCTCAATTCACTGACGATATAAATCAAGTTAAAAAAAACTTAGAAGCGGAGACCTCCAAATCACCACCAACTCTGGAAAAGCTACTCGCCAGGAAATTTCATTCCTTCGATGTTGTTGCATCCCTCCCTAGGTCACTCAACTCCTGCAGAGGAGTAATCCACTGCAGAGATTTCATGACCATGGACGAGTGTGACATCCTTGAAGAGATGAAATCTGAAGGCATTCTAGATGTTAAGTTTATCACGCGACTGGACCGGGAAAAGAACATGCGAGTGAACACGCCTCTCATAATCCTCACGTTCAATTCCACAACCCTCCCTGATCATGTCAAAATTGGATATATCCATGTCCCAACACGACCATATGTCCCCAACCCTTTGCGCTGCAATAAATGCTTCAAATATGGTCACTTAGCCAAATTCTGCAGCAAACAAACAGTCGTATGCGGTAAATGTGCAGGCGAACATCCCACGGATGCTTGCTCTGCCAAGGTGTTTCAATGTGTTAACTGCCCCTCCAATAATAACCATGCATCCACCTCCCGAGACTGTCCAACCTTCAATATAGAAAAACAAATTTGTACCGAAAAAGCAACTTGTGGCATATCCTTTTACGAAGCAAGGAAGCGTGTGATGGAAAGACTAGTCACCCCAACTAGTACCTCCGGAGCAACTTCCTATGCTTCGGCAGTAAAGAAAACCTATAGAACCATTGAAACGCAAACAGAGAGCAAGCACTCCAATGACAAAGAACACCGCCAAAGTAACAGGCAAACTCACTCGCACCTTCCTTCCCCGGCCATCCCAGAGAATTCCAAACATGTGCCCACACGTACTGAAGAGGATGTCAATATGGAGATCTCCGTTTCCCAAAAACGACTTTTAAGTCCAATTACTAGCCCAGACCGTTCATCCGGGGCTAAACACACCTCTCCCACTAAGGCCAAGAAAGGAAGAAACCGAAGCAGATAAAAAAAAAAAATAATAAAAAAAAAAAAAAAAAAAAAAAAATGAAAATAATCCAGTGGAATTGCCGAGGTGTTAGAAGTAAATTAAATGACTTAACAATTTTTAACTCGCTCAACAACCCCTCAGTTATATGTCTACAAGAGACTCACCTTGACCCCAGTGTTCAGTTCAGACTTAAGAACTATACCACCTACAGGAAGGACAGGTTGGCGCCTGGAGGGGGGGGGTCGCAGTTGCAGTCAGCGACTGCCTTCCCCAAGTGGAATTACCACTGGCCACCACCTTAGAAGCAGTCGCTATAAAAACAAAGCTACACAACAAACTCGTGACCATCTGCTCCCTTTATCTACCTCCCGACCCTCGTTTCCCACTAGAGGAATTAAACGAGCTAATAAAACAACTACCCCACCACAAACTGATAGTGGGAGATTTCAACTCCCACCATCGCATGTGGGGTAGCAACAAAACCTCTCCACGAGGGGAGCAGATGGAAGAAGTGCTCAACACTAACAACCTGGTCCTCCTAAACACTGGCAGTCCCACTCGAGTAGACAATACTAGGGGTTCATTTTCATGTATAGATTTATCCATATCATCTCCTGCGTTGTCTGACAACACGCAATGGAATACGCATGATGACACCATGCTCAGCGATCATTTCCCAGTAATATTAAAAATAGGGGGTGACCACGCTACGGCTCCTCCAGCCTACGGAGACAACCCACCCCCTCCCTGTCCCAAATTTAACATCAAAAAAGCCAACTGGGAAATGTATCGCACAACCACCAACGTCAACATCACAGGGGATAATATGGATGACAAAATATTCAATTTATCAAACTCAATTTTGAATTCAGCTATTAAGCATATACCAAAAACCTCGGTATTTCACAAGCATAGAGTTCCTTGGTGGACATCAGACTGCAGAAAAGCACTTTGCAAGCGGAATAGGGCTTACCGAACTTTTACAAATAACCCCATTGCACCAAATTTTATTACTTTTAAAAAGACGCAAGCAGAGGCCCGTAGAACAATAAAACAAGCCAAACGAAATCTTGGCATGATTACATCTCCACAATAAACATAAACACTCCTCTATCACAAATCTGGTCAGCCGTCCGTAAAATCGACGGCAAATACACACCAAACATTAAGACCCTGACCATTGGAAACACGTTTGTAGATGCTCCTATGGACATCGCAAACACAATCGCAGACACATTTACGCAAACAAGCAACACAAATAACTATTCACCAACCTTTTTACAACACAAACAAAGACGGGAAGCAGAACCTCTGATCTTCCATACACAGGCACACCACGATTATAACACCCCCTTCCAACTACACGAGCTTCAACAAGCCTTAAGCTCGTGTAGAGGAACCTCTGCTGGCCCAGATGAGATTAGGTATGAGATGCTGCAACATTTGAATTCAATTTCACTGAAAAAATTATTAGAAATATACAACGCAATTTGGATTAGTCAAGAATTCCCAAAAACATGGAGACATGCCCACGTCATACCTATTCTCAAAAAGGGGAAGGACCCAAAGAGTCCTTCCTCTTATCGCCCTATAGCGCATACCAACTGCTTATGCAAAGTATTAGAACGTATGGCCAATAACAGATTAAAATTCATCCTAGAGTCTCAAAATTTAATAGTTCCTGCCCAATGTGGTTTCAGGAAAAATAGAAGTAGTCTTGACCATTTGGTCAACTTAGAACAAGATATCCTCTCCTCTTTCGAGAGGAAAGAATATCTTGTTGCTTGCTTTTTAGAGTTGGAAAGAGCCTACGACATGGCATGGCGACGTGGTATCCTCGAAAAACTCTATGCACTTGGCCTTAGAGGGAATCTCCCTATTTTCATTCAAAATTTCTTAAAAGAACGAACTTTTTCCGTTAAAAATCAAAATTATTATTCAACAGTACGCATACAAGAAAATGGCGTACCACAGGGAAGTGTGATAAGTCCCACATTATTTATGTTGCTCATAAACGATATTCTACCCGCTCCACCTCGGTACCTTAAATACTCATTATACGCTGACGACGTCGGAATCTGGCATTCCTCACCGAACGCCAAGTTTTCCGGCTCTCGCGTACAACTGGCCCTGGACACGCTCCAGGACTGGTCTGACAAATGGGGATTTAAGTTTTCGGAATTAAAGTCAACAGTAATTGTATTTTCACGCAGAGCCCAGGCAGAAATAAATCTGCAATTACATGGTAACCCCATTCCAGTACAAAATTCAACCTTTTTCCTTGGCCTGAAACTGGACTCCAGGATAAACTGGAAGGCCCATGTAAAATATCTAGTTGATGCGTGCAACAAGAGAATTAATTTGCTACGTAAACTAACGGGCACAAATTGGGGAGCAGATAGGAAATCCCTGCTAATGGTTTATAAGTCCCTGATTAGATCTACAAACATGGGCAGAAAAACACCAAATTGTACTCCCTCGCTCACTCAGAAATAGTGTATTGAAATTAGCTCATGATGGTTTCGCAGGACACTTAGGAGTGAGGAAAACATACTTCAAAATACTTGATCATTTTTTCTGGCTAGGAATGCGAAAAGACATCTCTAACTTCATCAGGACCTGTCACGTCTGCCAGGCTGCGGGTAAGCCAAATCAAAAAATTCCTAAAGCCCCACTTAAGCCCATTCCTATCAGTGAGGAACCTTTTGATAAAGTAATTATAGATTGTGTGGGGCCATTACCCAAATCAAAAAAAGGGAATGAATACATGTTAACTGTTGTCGATGTGGCTTCCCGTTACCCGGAGGCATTTCCTCTTAAATCAATCTCAGCTCAATCAATCATTAAACCCTTATTGTCAATGTTTACCTCTAAAGGAACCCCTAGACAAATTCAATCTGATCAAGGAACCAATTTTACTAGCTCTCTTTTCAACCAGGTCCTTACGGAGTTAGGGATAGAGCATGTTACATCCTCCGCTTACCACCCGCAATCTCAGGGTTGTGTGGAAAGGTACCATCAATCGCTGAAAGCCATGCTGCGCAAATATTGTCTAGATACAGGATCCAGTTGGGACTCTAATCTCGATTGGATTCTCTTCTCCATCAGAGAAGCTAACCATGAGGCCATGGGGTTCTCACCCTTTGAATTGTTATACGGGCGATCCTTAAGAGGACCCTTAACCTTGTTCAAAGAACAATGGTTTAAGTCAAATCAAGAGAAAACTAATGTTAATTCATATATCCAGAATTTGATAAATAAATTGCAGGAGGTGAGAGCTGTGTCCAAAGCCCATTTTTCTCAGTTCCAGAAAAAGAGTAAGTTGGAGTATGATAGAACCTCCAAAGTAAGAACTTTCAAGGTAGGAGATATGGTGTTAGCCTTTCTCCCTCCATCAACTAACCCTTTTCATAAAAAGTTCTTTGGTCCATATAAGATCCTAGAACAACAAGGACCTTTAAATTATATCATTGAAACTCCTGACAGAAGGAAAAAACAGCAGCTGGTACACATAAATCTTATCAAACGTTACCTTTCCAGACCACCAGAGGAGGATACCAAGACCATGCCCATATCTATTGTGAATCCTGTAACACTACCGAAGGACGAAGGCACCCCAACTAAAGACTTCCCCCTGCCCAACAGTGCCTTCTCCAATAGGGAAACATTGCACCACCTGGATAAGTATCTCTCTGGGCTTCACCCAAGTCAAAAAACTCAATTAATCAGTGTCATTAAAAGGTTTCCAGAAATTACCCTAGACCACCCAGGCTTATGCAATGTTTTCCAACATAATATCCAGTTAAAAGACACAAATCAAGTTCCCATTAGACAGCGTCCATATCCCCTAAACCCCGACAAGACTGAAATCCTTAAAAAAGAAGTCCAGTATCTCCTAGATCATGGTTTGGCAGAACCTAGCCATTCCCCTTGGGCTTCACCCTGCCTTTTGGTACCAAAGGCAGATAACACATTTCGTATGTGTACAGACTATCGTTAAATAAACAATGTCACCGTCCGGGATGCATACCCGTTGCCCCTTATTGAACAGTTACTAGATATGATAGGTGATGCCCCTTTCATATCTACCATAGACTTGCTCAAAGGCTATTATCAAGTAGCCTTAACTCAAGAAGCGAAAGCCATCTCTGCCTTCGTAACCCCTTTTGGTCTGTACCAATACAGAGTGATGGCGTTTGGACTTACTAATGCCCCTGCTACCTTCCAGAGGTTAATCAAAGTTGTCATCCAAGGTCTACCTGGAGTAGGAGCATATCTCGACGATGTGGTAGTGGCAGCTGACAACTGGGAAGACCACTTGACCCGACTAGAGGGTCTATTCCATCGTCTGAAGGAGGCGGGCTTGGTGATCAACTTGCAGAAGTCCGTGTTTGCTCGAGGGACCGTGACTTACCTAGGCCACACCGTAGGTGGTGGTTCGGTGCGGCCCAAGAAAGCCAACGTAGAAGCGATCCTAGCCTTCCCTACACCAAGGACAAGGAAGGAGGTGATGAGGTTCCTTGGGATGGCCGGGTATTATCGCCGCTTCTGCAAGAACTTCTCCACCGTCGCGGCTCCCCTTACCGACCTGACCAGCTCGGCCAAATCCTTCCAGTGGTCCCCATCCTGCCAGACGTCTTTCGAGAACATCAAATCGTTCCTGACTTCCGAACCGGTGCTAAAGACGCCTAACTACCACCTACCATTCCACCTGCAAATAGATGCCAGTGGAGTTGGAGTGGGCGCAGTGTTGCTACAACCTGATCCTACCTCCACCATTCTCCATCCTGTGGCCTTCTTCTCAGCAAAGCTCAACAAACATCAAGAGAACTACTCCACCATAGAGAAGGAAGCCCTATCCCTCGTCCTGGCAATCAAGAGGTTTCGGTGTTATCTCCAATCATCAACAACATCCATCAAGATATTCACCGACCATAACCCTCTCGCTTTCATTCAGAAAGCAAAGCTGCAGAATCAGAAAATTCTTCGTTGGGCCTTAACCTTACAAGAGTACCATCTAGATATCCACCACATAAAAGGGTCTGACAACATCATAGCAGATACTCTCTCCCGGGCTCCAGTCAGCTAACCTCCTTCGTGTTCCCCTTCGGAGGTCTTCGGTGGGGGGGGGGGTCACGATATTACCCCTAGCCATCCTACTACACTGCCATCCTACTCCGAAGAAACAAGCAGTCGGCCTCCTCCTCCACCCCCCACTTCGGTTGTCTGGATAACTATCCTCAGCCAATCACAGGCCCAGACGTCAGCCTGGTTCCCCTATATAAAGCTAGGCCTTCCCCACACTGGACAGACTCGCTTCTAGCTAGCTGCCAGCTTCGCCCCTCTGGATTCAAGAAATCATTGCTTGGACAACCGACGACTCGACGTGCCAGGTTTCAGTCTTACCCATTCTCAACCCTTCTACATATCTCATTCCCCTTTTATTCCTATTGTGTGTTAGGATTAATGTTATTATTGTTTTGTTAATTCATGTTGTATGTTTGATTATATTTCATACTGAAATATTAAATGGTTAATACTGTCCTGTCTTTTGGCGTACCAAATGTCTGATGCGTTCTATATCCCCCTTCTAACTTTGTTGTGGCTTGGGCACTCGGTATGCCATTGTGGTTAACAGATATCTTTCCAGCCTGAGCCATAACACGAGTAAAGCCTTGGTGGTTTAAAAAGTGTAATGAGGAATAGGAATCTGGGAATGGATGCTAAGAGGAGACTGTATGAAGGAGTGATTGTGCCAACAGCACTGTATGGAGCAGAAACATGGAACATAAGAGAGGAAGAGAGAAGGAACTTGAATGTGTTTGAGATGAAGTGTCTGAGAAGTATGATGGGGGTTACTAGGCTAGATAGAGTGAGAAATGAGGAAGTGAGGAGGAGAACAGGGGTGGAAAGGGAGCTGGGAGATAGGGTGGATGAAAGAGTATTGGGATGGTTTGGACACATGGAAAGAATGAGTGAAGAAAGACTAGTAAAGGAGGTATGGAAGGCAGATGTGGAGGGAGTGAACATGAGGGGACGTCCTAGGATGAGATGGATGGATGGGGTGAAGGGGGCTTTGGGGAAGAGGGGAATGTCGGTTGAGGAAGGACGGGAGAGGACAGAAGACAGGGGTGAATGGAGAATGGTTGTATATGGAAAATGTTGTGATGCATGAGGTGGATTAGACGGGGGAATGGGGGTGAGGTAGTGTGTGTGAGCAAAAATTTTGACGCAGCCCGAAGGGATTTCTCCCCGTCCTCTCCTTTATATGGGGGGACGGAGAGGGGGGGTCGCCGATTTAATGAAGTGGCCTTGCTGTGGATGTGCTGTGTCCTGCGACACTGCTTCTGACCCAGGGCAGTGGACAGGGTGCAGGGATGACCCGTCATCTAGGAGGTGCTAAGATGGGAGGGAGGGTGGAGTGGTGTGGAGTGTTTTTCGGGGATGAAATGGGTGGGAATGTTTTTTGTGCCTTGTCCTTTTTGGCTACCCCCCTGGTAAGGAGGAAAAAAGCCTTGGTATATGTATGTATATGTATGTATTAATCCATATGTACGATTATACTATTTTTATGTCCCATCGCTGTTTTATGCCCTTTTACCTCTGCAGCAAAATACCCTAGTTGTGTACTCCTCCTCCGTACTGCGCAGCAAAAACTCCTGTAACTGGTCATTTATCATAAGTTATTTATTATCATAATCCTATATCTCATTATCTAGCTTAAGATAACCTAATAGTGGTCGAATTTAACATCAACACCCATTTTCATTAAGGATGGCGAGCAATATGGCTCTTGCTAGGATGCGTGGTTTATGACGCCACACCCGTGTTTCTTTGTGTCATATCGTGACACGTCTTCACACATGAAACATAACACGTCATGAAACATGACAGACATGCTACACATTAAGTTTGAGCATTGATAAATTATACGGAGAAAGTAAAGCATAATTTCTTTTGTAGTTTCAGTATTATTGGAAGGTAATTTATGCTCATCAAAAGAATCAAATGGCCCAATGTCATTATTTCTTTCGTGAAAACCCTTGGGCGCCACATGTAGCGACAACGAAATAGATACTAAACAACGGGTAACCTACTTAGGAATGACCTAAGATAAACTTTGTCTGAGGAGGTACTCAATAAATTAATACCTTTGATAGAGTACTCAATAAATATGCCACCCCACTTTTTTTTACAGACTGAAAAAAAAACAGCTGGTGTATGTACTCATAGTACAATGAAATATCCAAAAGATATCAGTCTAGACTGCAGGTGGCTCATAATAATATAATAAGATTTATGTTAGACTTGCCTTGCAGGAGCCATTAAGGAGCTGATGAATTTGTAAAAGTGGGAAGGTTGCCTTTTGGTTAGCACGTTAAACAACTAACACTAAATCATGTATACAACACCTACAACAATAATGTTCCCAAGTACCTATGATAAAATTTCCAGTTAGTAGTAATCGCACCAGAAACAGCTCAGGCTCCCACCAAATCAAACACTCTGGCTCTTGCAAAAACAGCTTTTATCACATTAGTACTGTACTATGGAATTACCTCCCTTCAAACGTAAGTCTTACAAAAAAAATGCCTTTCAGGAAGTGGTGGGATTAAAAAAATTAATAATAGGTTCTCTCACTAGGCCAGTAGTATGCAAATATCGCTTAGGCTCTATTATAACCTGTATACGCCAGTTTTTAATAACCGGTTAGGGGAGTTCATAAAATCACAAGAACAGATTCATACGAACCGGAGTGTCACAACATCCTGCCTGCAACCAAGCTTGCTGAACTCAGCATTTGCAGACCTCACCAGAACACAGGATGCCTCCGCAAATCCCTGACTCGACATCAGGCAATACCACCAACATTACGACACCTTTCCCCAGCCACACCCATATGCCAAATCAGACAACACCACACCACCCACTCACCCCCCTTTCTCAACACACAAATTCTCACCAAAGGCAAACTTACAATCCCCCCAGGGGAAAGTATGATTATCTCAACAATCATACCTGGTGCATTTCCAGGCCAAGATATAATTGTGTCTCCTAATACCTTTAGGAGAAAAAAAATCTCCATATATATGCCTGCTGTTTGGGATACAATTAGAGAGAACAAAGAAGCAACAATCTTAATAGAGAACATCTCACGTACCCCAGTTAAGCTAAACAAGCACACACAATTAGGAACAGCCAAATTATATATAGACCCCATTCAAGAAACACACACCACTCCAATCAACACCATCACCACCAAACCAAACCCCACTCCAATCAACACCATCACCACCAAACCAAACCCCACTCCAATCCCCCCGAAGATATCCCAATCATAGATTTCCAGTAAGTCAGAACCAATCTTAGGAACATCCTTCAATTTCATCGTGAGGCAATCGCCTTAAACGATAAACCATTGGGGAAGACTTCTTTGATTAAACACCACATACACATACCACACCACACCCCTCCCATCTACATACCAGCCTACAGAATTCCTCAAAGCAAAAAAGAACTGGTAACACAAAACATAGACGAGATGCTGGAACAAGGTGTCATCAGACACTCTCAATCCCCTTGGAACTCCCCACTTTTCCTAGTTCCTAAAAAGGATGGATCCTTTAGACCAGTCATAGATTTCCGTAAAGTAAACACTAACACCACCCCAGACCGTATGCCTATGCCTGTCATGGCAGATGTCCTCCAATCACTGGGCCAAGGAAACAAGGTTTTCTCAACCCTAGACCTCAAATCCGCCTTCTGGCAGATTGAGCTAGAAGAAGACTCAAAAGAAGTCACAGCCTTCAGCACAGACAAAGGTCATTTCGATTTTAATTGAATGCCCTTCAGACTAAAAAATGCCCCTAGTACATTACAAAGACTTATGAATAGCCTTTTCAAAGACAAACTAGGCAAATCCCTTTTCGTCTATCTAGACGACCTAATAATTTTTTCCCATACTGTAGAAGACCACCTTGACACCCTTGGGTACGTCTTACGAACCATCAAAGAAGCTGGCCTCAAAATCCAACTTAACAAGTGCTCATTCCTAAAAAAAGAAATTCATCTTTCTTGGCCATACAGTAAACAAAGATGGAATCCACACAAACCCAGACAAAATCAGAGCCATTGCTGAATTCCCCACCCCGAAGAACGAGAATCAACTCCGTTCTTTCGTTGGCATGGCTGCCTATTATAGACATTTTATCAGAAATTTTGCTGACCTAGCTACCCCACTTACCAAATTTACACGTAAGAACGTACCTTTCAAATGGGACTCTGAAGAACAAGAATGCTTCCAGAAAATAAAACAGCACTATACAAAGCGCCCATATTTGCCTTCCCGAACTTTACAAAGGAATTCTTTCTGTTTACGGATGCATCTACCCTAGGGATAGGTGCAGTCCTACAATAAATAGACTCAAACGGGAAACATAGAGCGATAGCGTATGCAAGCCTCGTACTGAACCCATTTGGAAGCTCTAGTCTGGGCTCTAAAACATTTCCGAGAACTCATTCTGGATCACAAAATCAGTCATGACAGACCACCAAGCTTTAACAGAAATTTTCAAAGGAAAAACCTTACATGGTAAGATAGAAAGATGGCATATAACCATTTTAGAATTCAACCCAAGAATAACCTACATAAAAGGAAAGGCAAACGTCGTAGCAGACTCACTTGGCCGAAACCCCTTAATTGCAACAGTCCCAACCACCAATTGTGTTTCCACCCAGGAACTCCGAGAATAGAGAAAATACCCAACTTGGTCACAGGTAATCCTCCACCTAGAAATGGGAACCACTCTACAAACCCACCCCCCTGTACCCCTCCGAGAATTACATCTAAAGGATGGAATTCTTAAAAGAGGCATCACTACCCCAACCCAAACTCATTGATTCCAAGAATCCTCCTAATGGTACACATAGCCCCATTGCAGGCCATCCAGGCAAAGAAAAATGCCTTGCAAACACCAGACGGGCGTACTACTGGCCCAAGATGGCCACCGACATCAACCGTCACATCGAAGACTGCATCACATGTAACCAGCTTCGTGGACCAGACCCGAAACCACTCCAAATTGGAGAAGTACCCATTCCATCAGAACCATGGGATACTATGAGCATTGATCTTTTAAAACTACCCCCAAGCCGCCAAGGTTCCCAATACATCCTTACCGCAGTAGATTACTCCTCAAAATGTACGATACTAGTCCCCCTACCAGACGAATCGGCAGAAACAGCAGCCCAAACCTTAGTCGACCATGTGTTCTGTAAGTATAACATTCCTCGTCAAATACTTTCGGATAAGGCATCTGAGTTCAAGAACGAAGTCCTCCAAAACATAGCCAAATTATACCACATCAACAGGCTATACGCGACAGCGTACCACCCACAAGGAAACGGACTAGTAGAGAGAACAAACAGAAAAATCTTCGAAGTCCTCCGCCCCCAGGAAGAATGCCTTTGCGACACATGGGAAGATTGGCTCCCACAAGTACAAGCCAGTTTAAATGGCTCTATAAACTCAGCAACGAAGAACTCCCCCCACTTCGTACTCTTCGGCCAACCTCTCTGTATGCCTTATGTATGCCTTATGACATACTGGAACCCCCCCCCCTTTACACAATAGAAGATTTCGCAAAACGCGTAGAACTTGCCATGCACTTGATCCACAAAGAAGTCAAAAAGAACCTAAAAAAAAAAAAAAAAAAAAAAAAAGCCAAACAACATAAATATTCTCGATCCTTGTCTCTCACCCCAGGTGATGTTGTCATGCTTAAACACCACAACAGATCTATCAAACTTAAACCAAAGTTCTTCGGCCCCTAGTAGTAGCAGAAACGCTGAGCAATAACAACTACCACCTTATTGACCCGTCAGACGACACCCTCATCACAGCACATGGAGAAAAACTAAAACAAATCAAATCAAAACTCGACGTAAACTCCATTCTAAACAGACATGGATTCCTACCAAACCAACCTCCACCCACAACCACGAATCCTCAACCCCCCACCTTTCATATGACACTACGCTCCTAGTGCTAACTCACTACACCAACCCAGATTCTTCTCCCTTAGAGGGCAGGACGTCATGCTCACCTGAGTGGGAAGTGATCACGATCCCTATCCATCAAACCTTTCCCCAACTATATAATCTCTCTTCACTTCCTTCAGGATCGTGTTCACCTGGCAGAATCATACCCAAATCATACTCATAACAAGAAATATTAAAAAAAAGAACATCCAGAGATAAGATACCTAACCCCACTCCCCAACTTCCAGGACACTCCTACCTCTCATCCTCGTATGCCTTGTCGCAGCGCTCTCCGGCACTAACCAACCGAAGATGATTCCGGGAGCAATAGTCGCTCCTACAGATTTTACACTACACTCGCCTACCACGGGTATATTCGTGGCCTACCACACCTTGAGTCATTTACACGCTCAACGGAGGTACTGCACCTCGACTTCGGTAAAGCTAATGAATAGCTATCTCAACTCTCAAGTACATGACGCCCTGGGTGGCCTAACGCCCCACCTACTAACCACGACAATTTTCAAGTATATATGTATATATAAATAAAACTATATAAATATATATATATATATATATATATATATATATATATATATACATGTCGCAGCCACGCTACCAATGCCATCGCACGACGTGATCCCAGGACGCGTTCCAGGAACAAGATCTCCTGAGTAGCCTCCCGAGATGCACCAACCTCTTCGACGTCATCCGCAACGTACAGAACAACTCCGGTCCCACGGGAGTAGCCGAACGCCCCGAGGCATACTACCCTGTGGCAAAGGGACCGCCGCCTGCTGGTGCCCCTGCAGTCTAGTGGCCAGCTCTACCTCCACCTTCAAGCTCCGGCCCCTTCGATTTCTTCTCGAGGCTCCACACAATTTCACTTCCAGCCTCGACTTCCGTGGGGACGTGTTAGGGAGTTGCCCTTACTTCTGCTCCTCATTCCTGGGTCCTCATCTCCCCCCTTCTTCACCTCTTCTATTGGCCCGTCCCACGAACCTTGCCGACCCGCAAAGAGGTCCCATGGGGACACGCTTGCGCCACCCGGCTGCATCGGATCAACCAAAATTTCCTTGAGGCTCACGGGTGGGACAAAGCCTCCTTGAGGAACTCACGTGCAGTTCACCAGCCTAGTAGTTCGGGCCCAGCGATGACTAACCTGCACCGGGACCAAGCATATGAAGATAAACATTGAATTATTTGAGGAACTCACGTGCGGTACCAGCTCCCATACTCTCTGTCTTCGTGAGTCAGTGGCATGAGAACGTTTGGCGTCCAATTTCCCAGGCATCGAATTTGCCCTTGCGTCATAACGTGCCTGTGTATGTAAAGACCGGACTGAACGCCGAAGATTCAGACCGCCTCGGAGCATCACAATGTGAGCCTAACTCACTGCCTCCTTGTTTTCTCTCCTCCTCCTCCTCCCCCTCCCCCACAGGCAGACCAAGTTGGGATACGACTTAGAACGCATAATCGTCACTTCCCTTACCATCTCTTCCCCTCTTCCCTTTTCTTGCACTTAGAGCGAGCCCTATCATATTATTGGCGCCCAACATTCATATATAAATAAACAAAAATCTTTCCATCTGAGTTTGCCCTGAATCAGCCTAACACTCATGTATCAGTATTACTCTTGTATCACATTACCATTATTATTTTTATTATAACTATTATTACTGTTTAATACTTCAGGTGCCATTATTTTCTTTTTGGGTGGGTCAATTATTGAATCCCCCATCACACACTGATCAACTGTAGAATCTTCACCCAAACTACACTCAATTGTAAAATCACACACACACACTGATCAAATGTATCTTTTCCACCCTAGATAACATGGTTAGGTTAGGTCATGTATCACGAGCCATAATCAACTGTAGAATGTTAGGTTAGATTATCACGACCCATAATCAACTGTAGTGTCCACCCCAGCAACGCTTATTTGTACAAATTCCAACCCAATCGCGTGTGTAGGGCGAAATTCTATAACTGACACGTTTTCCTTTCTTTATCTAATGAGTCATGTCAAAGATTATTATTTGCAAGAACTTGTTATGATTAACTGGGGTGTGAATGTAGTGAATGTGGCACGGACGGGGACGAGCGGTTGGCACCCCCCCCCCGGGGGGGTCAAAGGGTGCACGGGGTTGGTGACCCCAGAAGGGGGGAATACCGGCGCGCCGGTATGGGTGGCAGTACATAGCAAGAGCCACGGGCGTGTGGATGTGTGGATGTGTGTGTGTGTGTGTGTGTGTGTGTGTGTGTGTGTGTGTGTGTGTGTGTGTGTGTGTGTGTGTGTGTGTGTGTGTGTGTGTGTGTGTGTGTGTGTGTGTGTGTGTGTGTGTGTGTGTGTGTGTGTGTGTGTGTGTGTGGATGAAGGTGGGATACCCACAAAGGGGGTCGTGTTAGAAATTAGACGGTAGGGATATTAGCATAGGGACCGTGCCGTGTGTATCCAAGGAGGGTTAAGGACTGACCCAGAAGCAACCACAGGAGCGGGATTTCGACGGAAAACAAGTAATCAAATCACCTTTCCCAACTACAAGCTATCTAGGCGCCAAAATGACCGTGCCTACGAGCTCCAGGGAGCAATTCAAGATAAACAATATCACCCTGAGGCCGTTTGACGGCAATGGAGACGTCGCCGGGTGGCTTACAAAGGCGGAGTTGGTCGCGAAACTAATGGGAGTGACGGACGCGGCGAGTTATATTGTCCTTAATTTAGAGAACGACGCGTTAGCCACTTATCTGGAAATGACGACCGATGATCAAGTGGATGCGGGGAAATTGAAGAAAAGGTTAAAGGAGGCTTTCGGTGAGAGCCCGTTTAATGCGTTTTGTAAGCTGCAAACAATGCGATGGGCAGGTGAACAGGTTGATGTGTTCACCAACGAAATCAGAAGATTAGCAGGCCTGGCGACGTTCGAGGAGAGCGAAGGCTTGAATAAACTAGTGAGGATAGTATTTGTGAATGGTTTTCCAGATCGCATATCTTTTGGACTGCAGGAAATAAGTGATACAGCGACGGCGAGTATGAACGAATTGATAACCCGCGCTAGGCTCCTGACGAGGACAAAGGACGGAGGGCCGGAAGGGGCCGCGACGAGAGAAGGACCGCGGACAAGGACAAAGGACGGAGGGCTGTTGGAGGTCGCGGCGAGAGAAGGGCCGCACACAAGGACAAAGGACGAATGGCCGTTGGAGGCCGTGGCGAGAGAAAGGAAAACGGGGGACCCCAGGGGTGACTACAGCGGATGGCGCGGGCCGTCTCGGGTCCGCTGTTACGAGTGTCGGCGACTAGGTCACCTCGCGGGGTGCTGTAAAGAGGTGGAGCTCGTCTTTTACGCATGAAATCAGCCAGGACATATGGCTCGACACTGCAATCAGGGAAACGGAAAACGGGTGGCCACTACGCAAGGGGCCGCCGAGGAAATGTAAGTATGCCGTTCAACCTTATGCCGATCGTGGATATCTGGCTAAGAGGAAGACCTGCGAAGGCGCTGATAGATTCCGGCTGTTCAACCACGATCGTAAAGACCGACGTGGTTCAAGAGCTCAGACAGGGAGATGTGGCCCTGATGGCAATCGACGGGAGGGAGACAAAGTGTGAAAGTGACCAAGAAATTGAAATGATGGTAGAGGGCCTTCCGATACGACTAAGAATGCTCGTCATTAGAACGGTTATAGAGGGAATTGACATGGTGCTGGGAATGGATGCAATTGCCCAGCTTGGAGGAGTCGCGTTTATCGCCGGACAAGTGAGGATAGGAGCGATACGCGACTCGAGTACGGAAGGGAGGACGAGGACCCGGCTGAGGCCGGGGAGTGGACGTAGGAATGGCAATGAGGGTCGTGGAAGGCAGTGCCACCACGAAGCTCGACCCTGTCGAGAGGGCGGCGCCTTGCACGATTGAGGACGAAGACTTCCTGGCGGAATTTGATGACTAGAGGTGGGAAGTAGAGTGGTACCCGAAAGAAGGCTCACCTCTTTTGAAGAACAAAGTCGATTGCTACACACAGACCCTCGGAGAGGGGGTGAGGGATAACTTTGACCTTGAAGTGGAGCGGTGGATTGATGAGGGAATTTTGAGTCCTTGGGACGAACCGGTGGAGGATGGAATTTTGTCCTTGATGGCAGTGGTACAGCCTACAAAGAACAAAGTACGACCGGAGTTGGATTTCCTAGAACTGAACCAGTTTGTGAAGTGTCATACTGGCGATGATTTTGTATATGTATGTAGCGAGACAATAGGCAGATGGCGCCGAATGAAGGGGGCGTCCACGATTGTAGACCTGTGGAAGGCTTACCTACAAATTCACGTGGCGAAGAAACTATGGAAATACCAACTAGTGAAATACAAAGGTAGAACTTATTGCTTAACCAGACTTGGGTTTGGGTTCTACTCTTCCCCGAGGATCATGACGAGAATCCTGAGGACAGTACTGGAAAAGACTGAAACGATGAAGAAGGACATTGACTCGTACCTCGATGACATACTGGTGGATGATAGCGTCGTATCAGCGTCGGACATAGTGGGACATTTGGCTCGGTACGGATTAATAGCGAAGGAGCCGGAACGGGTGGAAGGAGGAGCAGTGTTGGGACTGCAACTGGAAAGAGACGGGACCGTAAACCTGGTGCTCAGGAAAGACAACGAGATCCCGAAGGTTACAGACGAAATGAACAAATGAGAGCTCTTCTCCCTGTGTGGCAAATTGGTGGGATACTACCCGATCACCTGTTGGCCCCGTGTAGCGTGCAGCTACATTAAGAGGTTGTCGCCAATCGGGGACGAAGGACTGGGGAGAGAAGATTGATGAGGGCACACTAACGATGATACGTGACGTCGTACACCGGACGAGACATGATGATCCAGTAAGGGGACAGTGGAACGCACCACAACAGGGCCGAGGCGTAGTGTAGTGCGACGCGAGCAGCATAGTAACCGGCGCCGTCTTGGAGATAGGGTGGCGTGGTAGTTGAAGATGGGGCGTGGCAGCGAAAAAAGGATGACTACCCTCACATCATCGCATCGGAGTTGAACGCGGCCATAAAAGGAGGCAATTTGGCACTGAAATGGAGGCAGCCTGAGATCAAAATCAGGACTGACTCAGCCACAGTAGCGGGGTGGATGAACTCAGTGCTGACGACTGAGAAGATAGTACGCACGAAGGGGGCTGCAGAGGTCCTTGTGAAGCGCCGTCTTGGAATAAACAAAGTAGATGCGCTAACAAGAGTGAAGAAAAGCTGGTTGAAAGTGAAGGGAAAACATGACGAGAAGTTTGAAGTATGCGCTGCAGGGCTCCTCTGCGCGAAAGAGCTGCACGGAACTCACCACCTAGGTGTCAATAGATCATTGTTCCTGGCAAGGAAGGTTGACCCGAATATATCGATGGAAGAAGTTCGGCGGGCAGTGAAAGCGTGCATCCGATGTCAGTCAATAGACCCCGCCTCCAGTCCGCACTCGGCGGGGGAACTTAGTGTGAGAGAAAACTTGAGGAGGCTGGCGGTTGATGTAACCCACCATCGGCGAGGCAGGCACTTATCAATGGTCGAATGCGGCCCGGGACGCTTCGCCATCTGGCGGGAGCTGAAGGCGGAGATTGTAGAGGAGATTGCGCGGGTGATGAATGAGATATTTCTGGAACGGGGCTCAGTGAATGAAGTCCTGTTAGATAATAGCACAGCATTTTGGTCGGAGGTGCTAAAAGACATGTTGGACAAGTGGAACACGAGACTTCTTCTGGGCTGTTTACCGAGCAAGCAGAAATGGAATAGTAGAATGACACCATCATACAATTAAGTCCATCACTGAGAGGGCACTAATACCACCCAGGGAGGCAGTTTCCTGGTATAACATGTCCCCCAGGTCAGGCCAAGACGAAGGCTCGGTTCCACAAAGAGCCATGTTTAAATACAATTGGTAACATCTCCAGAGGGGGCTGAGGCTACCGGCCAATGCTGAAGAAAGCCCCCGCCTCAGTGTAGGTGGGAGAGGAGGTGTGGGTGAGGCCAAAGGATAGGAAGTGCACGTCACAATGGACGAGAGGGATCGTAACGGAGGTGAATTCACGGAACAACGTCTCTGTCGAGGGAGTGTCTGGTGAATGAAGGAGAAGACGAGGAAGAGAGTCACGGAGTGACAATGAGTGAGGGGGCGGTGTGGCGGAGACCCCGCTGCGACACGCGTCCTCCAAGATGGCTACAGGACTATGAAGTAAGAGATGGACGAAGAATAGGTTGATCTCGAGATCAAGGGGTGTGTGTGAATGCAGTGAATGTGGCACGAACGAGGACGAGCGGTTGGCACCCCCGGGGGGTCAAAGGGCGCACGGGGTTGGTGACCCCAGAAGGGGGGAATGACCGCGCGCCGGTATAGATGGCAGTACATAGCAAGAGCCACGGGCGTGTGTGTGTGTGTGTGTGTGTGTGTGTGTGTGTGTGTGTGTGTGTGTGTGTGTGTGTGTGTGTGTGTGTGTGTGTGTGTGTGTGTGTGTGTGTGTGTGTGTGTGTGTGTGTGTGTGTGTGTGTGTGTGCGTGGATGAAGGTGGGAGACCCACAAAAGGGGGTTGTGTTAGAAGTTAGATGGTAGGGAAATTAGCACGGGGACTGTGCTGTGTATCTAAGGAGGGTTAAGGACTGACTCAGAAGCAATCACAGGAATGGGATTTCAACATAAAACAAGTAAATCACCTTTCCCAAATACAAGCTATCCAGGCGCCGAGATGACCGCGCCTACGAACTCCAGGGAACCATTCAAGATGAACAATATCACCCTGAGGCCGTTTGACGGCAATGGAGACGTCGCCGGGTGGCTTACAAAGGCGGAGTTGGTCGCGAAACTAATGGGAGTGACGGACGCGGCGAGTTATATTGTCCTTAATTTAGAGAACGACGCGTTAGCCACTTATCTGGAAATGACGACCGATGATCAAGTGGATGCGGGGAAATTGAAGAAAAGGTTAAAGGAGGCTTTCGGTGAGACCCCGTTTAATGCGTTTTGTAAGCTGCAAACAATGCGATGGGCAGGTGAACAGGTTGATGTGTTCACCAACGAAATCAGAAGATTAGCAGGCCTGGCGACGTTCGAGGAGAGCGAAGGCTTGAATAAACTAGTGAGGATAGTATTTGTGAATGGTTTTCCAGATCGCATATCTGCTGGACTGCAGGAAATAAGTGATACAGCGACGGCGAGTATGAACGAATTGATAACCCGCGCTAGGCTCCTGACGAGGACAAAGGACGGAGGGCCGGAAGGGGCCGCGACGAGAGAAGGACCGCGGACAAGGACAAAGGACGGAGGGCTGTTGGAGGTCGCGGCGAGAGAAGGGCCGCACACAAGGACAAAGGACGAAGGGCCGTTGGAGGCCGCGGCGAGAGAAAGGAAAACGGGGGACCCCAGGGGTGACTACAGCGGATGGCGCGGGCCGTCTCGGGTCCGCTGTTACGAGTGTCGGCGACTAGGTCACCTCGCGGGGGGCTGTAAAGAGGTGGAGCTCGTCTTTTACGCATGAAATCAGCCAGGACATATGGCTCGACACTGCAATCAGGGAAACGGAAAACGGGTGGCCACTACGCAAGGGGCCGCCGAGGAAATGTAAGTATGCCGTTCAACCTTATGCCGATCGTGGATATCTGGCTAAGAGGAAGACCTGCGAAGGCGCTGATAGATTCCGGCTGTTCAACCACGATCGTAAAGACCGACGTGGTTCAAGAGCTCAGACAGGGAGATGTGGCCCTGATGGCAATCGACGGGAGGGAGACAAAGTGTGAAAGTGACCAAGAAATTGAAATGATGGTAGAAGGCATACTGAACTAAGAGTGCTTGTCATTAGAACGGTTATAGAGGGAATCGACGTGGTGCTGGGAATGGATGCAATTGCCCAGCTTGGAGAAGTCGCGTTTATCGCCGGACAAGTGAGGATAGGAGTGATACGCGACTTGAATACGGAAGGGAGGACAAGGACCCGGCTGAGGCCGGAAGTGGACGTAGGAATGGCAATGAGGGCCGTGGAGGGCAGTAACACCAAGAAGCTCGACCCTGTCGAGAGGGCGGCGCCTTGCACGATTGAGGACGAAGACTTCCTGGCGGAATTTGATGACTAGAGGTGGGAAGTAGAGTGGTACCCGAAAGAAGGCTCACCTCTTTTGAAGAACAAAGTCGATTGCTACACACAGACCCTCGGAGAGGGGGTGAGGGATAACTTTGACCTTGAAGTGGAGCGGTGGATTGATGAGGGAATTTTGAGTCCTTGGGACGAACCGGTGGAGGATGGAATTTTGTCCTTGATGGCAGTGGTACAGCCTACAAAGAACAAAGTACGACCGGAGTTGGATTTCCTAGAACTGAACCAGTTTGTGAAGTGTCATACTGGCGATGATTTTGTATATGTATGTAGCGAGACAATAGGCAGATGGCGCCGAATGAAGGGGGCGTCCACGATTGTAGACCTGTGGAAGGCTTACCTACAAATTCACGTGGCGAAGAAACTATGGAAATACCAACTAGTGAAATACAAAGGTAGAACTTATTGCTTAACCAGACTTGGGTTTGGGTTCTACTCTTCCCCGAGGATCATGACGAGAATCCTGAGGACAGTACTGGAAAAGACTGAAACGATGAAGAAGGACATTGACTCGTACCTCGATGACATACTGGTGGATGATAGCGTCGTATCAGCGTCGGACATAGTGGGACATTTGGCTCGGTACGGATTAATAGCGAAGGAGCCGGAACGGGTGGAAGGAGGAGCAGTGTTGGGACTGCAACTGGAAAGAGACGGGACCGTAAACCTGGTGCTCAGGAAAGACAACGAGATCCCGAAGGTTACAGACGAAATGAACAAATGAGAGCTCTTCTCCCTGTGTGGCAAATTGGTGGGATACTACCCGATCACCTGTTGGCCCCGTGTAGCGTGCAGCTACATTAAGAGGTTGTCGCCAATCGGGGACGAAGGACTGGGGAGAGAAGATTGATGAGGGCACACTAACGATGATACGTGACGTCGTACACCGGACGAGACATGATGATCCAGTAAGGGGACAGTGGAACGCACCACAACAGGGCCGAGGCGTAGTGTAGTGCGACGCGAGCAGCATAGTAACCGGCGCCGTCTTGGAGATAGGGTGGCGTGGTAGTTGAAGATGGGGCGTGGCAGCGAAAAAAGGATGACTACCCTCACATCATCGCATCGGAGTTGAACGCGGCCATAAAAGGAGGCAATTTGGCACTGAAATGGAGGCAGCCTGAGATCAAAATCAGGACTGACTCAGCCACAGTAGCGGGGTGGATGAACTCAGTGCTGACGACTGAGAAGATAGTACGCACGAAGGGGGCTGCAGAGGTCCTTGTGAAGCGCCGTCTTGGAATAAACAAAGTAGATGCGCTAACAAGAGTGAAGAAAAGCTGGTTGAAAGTGAAGGGAAAACATGACGAGAAGTTTGAAGTATGCGCTGCAGGGCTCCTCTGCGCGAAAGAGCTGCACGGAACTCACCACCTAGGTGTCGATAGATCATTGTTCCTGGCAAGGAAGGTTGACCCGAATATATCGATGGAAGAAGTTCGGCGGGCAGTGAAAGCGTGCATCCGATGTCAGTCAATAGACCCCGCCTCCAGTCCGCACTCGGCGGGGGAACTTAGTGTGAGAGAAAACTTGAGGAGGCTGGCGGTTGATGTAACCCACCATCGGCGAGGCAGGCACTTATCAATGGTCGAATGCGGCCCGGGACGCTTCGCCATCTGGCGGGAGCTGAAGGCGGAGATTGTAGAGGAGATTGCGCGGGTGATGAATGAGATATTTCTGGAACGGGGCTCAGTGAATGAAGTCCTGTTAGATAATAGCACAGCATTTTGGTCGGAGGCGCTGAAAGACATGTTGGACAAGTGGAATCACGAGACGCTTCTTCCGGGCTACTTATCGACCAAGCGGAAATGGAATAGTAGAACGAGACCATCGTACGATTAAGTCCATCGCCGAGAGAGAACTAATACCACCCACGGAGGCAGTTTTCTGGTATAACATGTCCCCCAGGTCAGGCCAAGACGAAGGCTCGGTTCCGCAAAGAGCCGTGTTTAAATACGATTGGCGACATCCCCAAATGGGGCCGAGGCTACTGCCCAATGCTGAAGAAGGCCCCGCCTCTGTGTAGGTGGGAGAGGAGGTATGGGTGTGGCCAAAAAATGGGAAGTGCACGTCACAGTGGACAAGAGGGATCGTAACGGAGGTGAATTCACGGAACAACGTCTCTGTCGAGGGAGTCCCGCGGCATATCTTGGATCTTTGGCGTGTGGTGAATGAAGGAGTAGACGAGGAAGAGAGTCACGGAGTGGCAGTGAATGAGGAGGTGGTGTCGCGGAGACCCCACCGCGACACGCGTCCTCCAAAATGGCTACAGGACTATGAAGTAAGACATAAAGGAGACGAAGAATAGGTTGATCTCGAGATCAAGGGGTGTGTGTGAATGCAGTGAATGTGGCACGAACGAGGACGAGCGGTTGGCACCCCCGGGGGGTCAAAGGGCGCACGGGGTTGGTGACCCCAGAAGGGGGGAATGACCGCGCGCCGGTATAGATGGCAGTACATAGCAAGAGCCACGGGCGTGTGTGTGTGTGTGTGTGTGTGTGTGTGTGTGTGTGTGTGTGTGTGTGTGTGTGTGTGTGTGTGTGTGTGTGTGTGTGTGTGTGTGTGTGTGTGTGTGTGTGTGTGTGTGTGTGTGTGTGTGTGTGTGTGTGTGTGTGTGTGTGTGTGGATGAAGGTGGGAGACCCACAAAGGGGTCGTGCTAGAAGTTAGACGATAAGGAAACGAGCATAGGGACTGTGCCGGGTGTATCCAAGGAGGGTTAAGGACTGACCCAGAAGAAACCACATGAACGAGATTTCGACGGAAAACAAGTCATTAAATCACCTTTCCCAACTAAATTAACATATTCAGATCTTAGCTATATACATTTTTTTTTCCTTTCTTTGCATAACGTAGGTGGAGGTAGGTCGGTAGAGCTCACTCAAAATAGTGGATATAAACAATGTCTCCAACTCGCTCCAGACAAACACTTGCGCTACTTGTAGCAAGGACGATGGCATGACATACTCTATTCAGTATGGCTAATACAAAGAATGGATTCATTACTACTGTTCAAAACTACCGTTGTACAACCTTATATTATGTGTCTACTGAAAAACACCAGGAAATATACCTGTGAAAAATGCTATATATCCAAATACCTGGATGAAAACTGGAGAAAATGTAGCAAAGGAAGCACAAAATGCAATTGAAGAACAGGCAATATCAATACGGAGTCCATCACAAAGCAACCAGGCACCAGAACATCAGGTATTCCAGCAGTGCCATGAAGATCCCACAACTACATCAGACACAAACTCAGTGGAAACAAACATCGGGAAACAACATAGAAACTGATACTGCCAATAACTCAACATCGGATCAAAAAATTTACCAGTCCCAGGATCACACTGCCCCCCCCCCCCCCCCGAGTCCAGGTCTGCACACAATAAACAAGCCAATGCTAGTCTCGACCAGGGTTGCCAGATTACTGAAGCAGAAAAAAGCCAAAAGCAACAACAAAAATGAGCCAAAAAGGCCAAATGCACTACAGAAAGAGGCCAAAAATATGCAGTAAAAAGGCCAAACATTTAATTATTCCACTTCTCAATTCACCAAATACTATACAATATGTACTGAGCACTGAGCTATAGTGGTCTACTGGAGTGGCGATCTGTGTATACAAGCGCTACGTAGTTCGTCAGTCCTCCGCCTGGGCAACGGGTGATGCAGTGGCCGCCTATGATTATATTGCGTACGAACTTAGATGTTCTATATAGCTCAGTGGTACCAAGTAAAAGATCATATGCATACAATGAATTAATGGTTCTTAATTTTTCATAAACAGTATAAAAGGTAACTCAAAAGTATGATGATTTGTTTCATAATCCTTTTTAATGAGAAACAAAAATCAAACTAAAATTGTATTTTTTTGCAGCATGCAAGTTTCATGGTCATTTTTTCCACAAACAATATAAAAAAGTATAATCCTTTTCATGAGCAACAAAAAATAAGTCAAAATTATATTCTGCATTATAGCACCAGACTTTGGTAACCAAGGAAACATAACCAGTTTTCAAACATAGTCAATCACATCATCACATACATCATATTCATCTCCATACATATTTGCAGATGAAAATAAGCGGTACATATCAGGTGTGACCACAAAATTCCTGCAACACAAACCTCTGAAATGCAGATGGGTTCTGATGCGAATAATGGCATCTAGGGTTCTTGTACTCAGTCTGTTTCTTAATTTTGTTTTAACTATTGTAGCATGAGAAAATATACGTTCAGCAACAGCATTGCTAACTGGTGTGACAAGACAGGACAATGCATATGTTGCTAGGTATATAAAAGATTTGTTACCAAGTGTATCATAGCGATTACCTACTCCTATCCAGAACTGAACGGTCATCTGGTATTTTGTTGTCAAATACTGTCTCTTCAACCCAGTTTACATGTAATACATTCCTATAATGCTGTTCAATGGCATTATATTTATGTGCTCGTAAGGTAGGGAATGGTAGATCCTTATATGGCACCCTTGCTGTTTGACTCAAAAAGATTATGGGTGAAGACTACTGAAACCCTTGTATATGTTCCTCGTAGGAGGCAGACGTTTCTCAACTTGCTTGATGGCCTCCACGAGAAAGCTGTAACATCGAGCCTTGACGTCCTGAACTTTTGTTTCACCACTAACTTGATGTATCTCGATATACCTCTCCACTTCCATGGCAAAGCGAGCTCCAAATTCTACTTCGGATATAACTAATTCACTTCCATCTGGGCTGAAAACTCTTGCCTGTAGACTATGATGATGTTGAGCAAGCTCACTTTCCATGCTCTGAGGATCGGCATCCGTGGCTTGAAAATATGAGTTGACGCGTTCAAACTCCATAACAATGGGTGTGACACAGTGAAAATACCAATAGTTGATTGGATCATTTAGGATGTCAGAAATCATACGTGCCTTATACCTGACATCAGCTCCACTAGCCTGCTCAGCACACATGAAGTATGCCTTCAGTTCTTCCCTGTTCATCAAGATGCTGTACATTACTTTCCCGCGTACTAGTCATCTGGTCTGAGAAGCTTGCTGAAATGGCAGCGAGGTTCCTTTCCTTTCTTCAGTTAGGTCCATTATGCTAAACAATTGTTTGTAAGCTGCCCTCCTTACTGTACTCTTGGAAAACCATTTTGGTATTTCTGAAATGAAAAATCCCAAGCATGAAGCCAGCTTCTCAAATGCATGCTTCACGCACAGTGCTAGAGAGTGACAAATACATTTTACTTGCACACAATCTGGAGACTCCTGCTGTATTCGGGTCCAAACAGAGTTATCAACTCCAGTCATAACTGAGGCACCATCACTTGCAAAACCAATGCAGTTACCAAGTTCTAAACCTAGATTTCTAACAGCAGCTTTAATGACAGTGAATAATGCTTTCCCTGTTGTGTCATTGACAGGAATAAGACCAACAAACTCTGTTACTATTCTCTTTTCCTTTTTGCTGCAGTAACGTATCGCAATGCATAAATATTTCACTGTCCCAACATCGGTTGACTCATCTACTAAAAGGGCAAATTTTTCTCCTTCTAGATCCTTCTTCAGTTCTTGTTTAAGGGTTGGGGACACAACTTCCGTAATCAGTTTGCTACATTTAGTTCTATGAAGTAAGATGCTACCTTTCCCATACTTTTTTTTTTATTATTTCACCAATGTGGTCCACAGAGGAAGTTGGGCAATGGCAGCAGACTGCAACAGCAAGTTCCAATTCTGCCTGTTTGACATCGTTGGGTGCTGTTGACTGAAAATTTATTGGTGGTGCAAGTGCTGGTGATACTGTCTTCTTCTTGTGTTTCTCCGATTTTTCATGGTTTTGTAATGAGCACATTTTGAGGTTCAGATTACAGTGACATAACTTACAATATGCCTCACCAGAGCCATCAGGTGCATATTTCACCCACAGAATTTTTTTCTCCCACTCACCTCTGTACCTCCTAGCAAACACTCTGAGTACATATAGGTGGTGATGTTGTTCCGGGAATCGTAGCGATGCTCCCGGAAAAAGGCACTCAAAATAATGGAAGGGCGGGAACCAACGAAAGATCCAGCTAGGAGGCTTATCCTTCCAGCCAGCAGCGTCACCACCACCCTCACCCGGACACTTGGGCGTTGCAACATTCAGGTAGTGGGCCAGTCCAGCAGGACTATCAAAGAGCTCTCTAGAAGGAGTGACAGCCAGGACGAGATGTGGGGAAAAAACGCTGGTGTCTACCGCATACCCTGTGCTGGATGTGATAAAGTATATATCGGCGAGACCTCCCGTGACCTGAAGACCCGGATCCGGGAGCATCGCTATGATTCCCGGAACAACATCACCACCAACGCCTGTGTTATCCACCGGAACACCAACGACCACCTGATGGATTGAGATAACGCAGAGCTTCTTTTTAGTGAACCAGACAGGGTGAGGGGGAAATGCCTCGAAGCGGCCGCCATTCAAAGCTTCAAAACCATTGAGCAGAACAGAGGCATGTTCAACATCGCCCCTCCTATCACCCATCTGTTACCCGCATTATACAAATGTATGAAATGTCCCCCTTAGTCCACTTCAACAAACTGTCCGAAATGTCCTCCTTTATCTCCTCCAAGTCCCACCCGTCCCCTTCTCACACACACCCTCCGCCCCTCCACCTACCACCCACCCCTCCCTGATAACCTCTCCCAGTTCCTTCCCCGTCGGCCTATATGTACTCAAAGTGTTTGCTATATGCCTGTGCTTGAAAAAGCTGTAACAAGCGAAACGTCGTACCAATAAAGGTTTCGATCTCACACGGTGTTGATTCTCACTCTTACTTGGATTAGTTTTGTCTTAGGAGGTGGTGAATGAACTCAGTATTCAACTCACTATTATCAGATGAGCTTACTGAAACCAAATGGAATATATTTAAGCCACATTCTAAAAATAAAAGCCAGATTTAGTAATTTAGGCCAAACTAAATATCCTTAGGCCAAATGCTTGAAAAAGAAGCCAAAATTGATATTTTTTGCCTAAAAAATGCCAATCTGGCAACCCTGGTCTCGACCCTGCAGGGTCAAAAACAGCTGTCGGGGGAGGTCAGTAGAAAAAAACTTGGTGAGCAATATCCAGGGGCTGTACCCTAAAACAAACCAAAACAAGGTTCCTTTTCTTGAAATCAACCAAGGTCGAAGATTTTAAGGTTATTGCCCTCACAGATGTAAAAGATTCAGAAATAAAACTGGAAAACTATACACCATATCGGTGACAATGATGTGAGGTGCGCCGAATCTGGATACCCAACCGGAGAGGAAAGCACGGGCGGTCGTCTCTGCGGATATATCCGGAAGATGGGTCGCTTCTGGCCACCTGGTGTACCTGTCGATACACGTAAGGAGGTAACGCATGCCACGAGAAGGCGGAAGGGGGCCCACAATGTCCACATGGACTGACTGGAAACGTGCCGTGGGTGTAGGAAAACGCTGGAGTGGTGCGTGGACGTGGCGCGTAACCTTGGCCGTCTGGCAGGGGAGGCAGGTCCGGGTCCATTGTCTGACATCCTTGTTGATGCCTGGCCAGACGACTCGATCCGTGATGAGGCGTTGTGTCGCGCGGATGCCCGGATGACTGTGGTCATGGAAGGAGGAGAAGACGTCCTTACGGTGGCAGGCGGGGATGTACGGGCGGGGTTTGCCTGTGGAGACGTCACACCACAATGGTACGGGGTTGTTAGGAAGCTGTCTTAGCTGTAAGGATGAGGTGTCGTGCATACGTAGGAGGCGGAGTTCACTGTCGTTATTCTGAGATGCGGCGATGCGTGAGTAGTCTATGTTGTGGTCAGGGAGGATGCTGGAGGTGATTCTAGACAAGGCGTCGGCCACCTGGTTATCCTTTCCCTTGATATACTCAATTCGAGTATCAAATTGGGAGAGAAATGACAGCTGCCAGGAGACTCTTGGGGAGTGATGGTCGGAGACCCTGTCTAGGGCATGGGCGAGTGGCTTGTGGTCTGTAAGGATGACGAAAGGCCAGCCTTCAAGGAAGTAAAGGAAGTGCTTGACGGCCGAGACTATGGCTAGCAGTTCCCTGTCAAAGGCGCTGTAGCGAATTTGAGGAGGGTCCAGACGTTTGGAGAAAAAGGCGATAGGCTGGAGCTGGCCGTTGATCTTCTGTTGGAGGACGGCGCCAATTGCTGAGGAGGAGGTATCGGTGGTAAGGAATGTGGGGGCGTGAGCTACCGGGTAGGACAAGCGGGCGGCCTCAGCGATTGCCGCCTTGACTTGCCCGAATGACTGGGTCGTTTCGGAAGACCACTTCACAGGTTTGACCGACCGCTTGGAATGGTTCTTGGTGAGGTCGTTCAAGGGAGCGAGTTTTGCAGCTGCGTCGGGGACAAATCTATGGTAATAATTGACGATTCCTAGGAATCGTCGGAGCATTTTGATGGATGTTGGCTGTGGGAAGTCTTTTATGGTGTCGATTTTTTTTAGGGAGAGGATACAGGCCTGCCGTTGAGATACGGTGTCCGAGGAAGTCGAGAGATGAAACTCCGAGGAGACACTTGGACGGGTGTACCCGGAGGCCATAATCTTGGAGGCGGCGGAAGAGGAGGCGGAGGTGTTGGCGGTGCTGGTCGTGAGTATCGGAGTCTACGAGGATGTCGTCGATGTAAACGGTGATGAAGTCGAAGTCTCTCAGGGCATGGTCTATGAACCTCTGGAACGTCTGGGCGGCATTCCGGAGGCCAAAGGCCATCATCTTCCATTCGAAGAGGCCGAACGGAGTGGCTATGGCTGTCTTCTGGACGTCTTCCGGCGCTACAGGGATTTGATGAAACGCCCTGACCAGGTCGATCTTAGAAAAGACCTGTTTCCCGTGAAGCTTGAAGTGGAGGTCCTGAGTGTGAGGGATGGGGTAGCGGTCGGGCTTTGTGATGCGGTTAAGTTGACGGTAGTCACCGCAAGCCCGCCATTGGTTGGGCGGTGGGGGTGGCTTGGGAACCATGTGGAGTGGTGATGCCCAAGCTATGACGAATATCCAAGAGAACTTGACATCGTGGAGTTCCAGGACGCTGTGGTGGCTGCCGTACGTTGCGATGGGCGTACCGTTGGCTGCAAGCAGGTCGTAGGATGGCCAACGTGTACCGTGGTTGGGTTCTTCCGTCGGGGGTATGATGCTGACGGCTGAACCTGTGTCTACCAGGAAGGATAGGCCAGAATGGCGATCATGCACTGAGAGGAGGGTGTGGGTATGGTTAGCGGGGGTAGGGGTGGTTACCGACCCCCGCGTTTGGCGTTTCCCTGCGACCAGCTGCATGGTTGCGTGCATCTGAGCGCCTTGGCTCCGAAGCGGGTATGGTACCAGCAGGAGGTAGTATCCTGTCGTGGAGCGGGGCTACGTGGTGGTTGATGGCTTCCCTTCTCGGCTAAAAACTGGTTGAGCAAGGTCTTCATGTCGGCCACTTCCTGTCGTAGCTGCTGCACACTTTGGTCACTGGCACTATATGACACGGGAATGTTTTCACTCACAGCACTATTGTCACTAACACCTGGGTCGTCACTACACTGAACACTTTGCACTGGTTTGTCACTAGGGTGGAAGCTGCTGGGTGACCGGACTTGTACCGAGATATGACGTTGGAACAATCTATCTGCTATTTCGCAGTATTGTTCGTCGTCCTTATCGCCGGCTAGAGCTTCCAGGTGTAAGTGGAGGGCGCCCGGCATCTTGGAGAGGTGAATGGAGCGGAGGAGTTCCTTGGGCAATGACACCTTTGCCCGGGTGTTGAGGGCGGCCATACGGGTGTATAATTGTGACGGGGTGATGTCGCCGAGTTCACTATGCTGGATATCTCGGTAGAGCTGGTCGTCGGGCTTGGTGTAAAGCTTCCGTAAGGTAGTCTTGAGGGTGGAACACTTGCCCTCTTGCGGAGGAGAGGAGACGACTTTACGGACAAGGGCGATGACGTCCGTTGGTAGAGCGGCGATGTACGCGCCGAAGGCTTAGAGGTCCGGCACGTTACCTTGAGTGGCTAAATAGGCCTCTGTGTGAACTAGCCAGCTCTCCAAGTCACGGGAGAAACTGGGAAGTTTCACTTGTGTGTTTTCCATAATCCTGGTTGTCCTTCACCGGGGTCACCACTTTGTAGTAGTTTTAGTTCGGAACAACGGCAGGACAAATGAAAATCAACACAAAATATCTAATCTCTTTCTTTTGGTAATTAGCCACAAGGTGCGACACTAGAAGTGTCACATGAGAAATATAGGTGAAGCTCGGACTAAGGCCACAGCTTAGTGGAGCTTATGGTTGTAGCTGGACGTGGAGCCTAACGTCAGCGAGGCGGTAGCAGATGATGACGGCGAGGCTCGATGGGACAGCTAGAAGACTGGACGAGGAGATGTAGTTGTGTACGCTGGTTGATACTGTTCTGCCCATCTACTACTACTAAAGACAGGATAGATAAGATGGAGGAGAGGGGGTGGGGGTGTGGGGGGTGTGAGTGTAAGAGGTAAGGAGGAAATGGAAGGAAGTCGTAGTTATGATAGATGTGGGGCAGACCCACTTGCTACTTTGATACTATTTTAGATTATTATTGCGTTTGAGAAGCTGATGCCTGTTTGTTGGAAGGCTGGTCTATCTTCAGGATCGTAGAATGTTGTTCTTCCTCTTGAGTTGTTCTGCTTGAGTTGGCTGTTAGTTGTTAGTTAGTTTTTTTTTTTTTTTTAATAAAAAGTATACTACTATTCTTACCGATGTGTAGGGTTGAATTTCTTAGGGGTATCTTTTGTCATCCATTATTGTGAAGGTGGGGGGGGGAGATCTTGAATTCAATACTTCGTATGTTTTTTTTTCTATTCAATGACCATGATTTTTTTTTTTTTTTTTTTTTTTTTTTTTCCCTTAAGGGGTTCTGCCCATCTCGGCGAAACGCCGACCTTTTAAGGGAGGTTGGCGGGAACGTGAGGAGCTTTCCAAGTTCCTGATTGGCTGACCGCTGGCTGGCAGGGACACCCTTGCGAACTACGCTTGCCAACTACAGGAACTTAAAGATTTCTTAGATCAGTGTGTGACGGGTCGTAGGATACATCACGTCACTACAACCCGAATGTTATGTTTGACAGTTTCCACAAGGTTATTCTTAGGGTATGCGAAAACAAAATACCAGAAAGAAGACTACTAACATTATACTGTAGATTTTTAACAGAATAAAAGAACATTATACTGTAGATTTTTAACAGAATATAAGAAATGGAGAATAAGTAGGAGACTAAGAGGACAAGCGGCCATCACGAGGCCGCTCCCCCCAACAAAAATAGTTCAGTGATGCTCTTGTTATTTAGATTACAGGGAATGACGTATACAGTGAATGATCTCAAATGACACAATTTAGATGACATCACTTCGATAAGAGATTAGAATGAGAACAATTCTTCACCTAAAAAGGACTTCAATCTGGACTTGAACACAGGGAGGCTAGGGACATCAACAATATTTGGGGGCAATGAATTCCACTTCTGGATAATTCGACAAGAAAAGAATCGCCTACGAACCTCCAAATGAGAATGTTGCATTTGTATCTTAAACCTATGGCCTCTAGTGCCAACATCAGGAGACAAGGTGAAGATGTCATTAGGAGAGATGATGGAAAGATCATGAAAGATGCGGTAACAGTATATGAGATCTTGTCGCAACAACCTGCCTTTCACAGAGAACAAACCCAGTGAAGACAGCCTATCAATATAGGGAAGATCAGTTAATCATGTGGGCCTATTCTGTTTTGTCCACCTGCGTTGTACGGACTCCAATAGATTGCTTTGGCCCAAGTACCCTAGATCCCATATGGGAGAAGCAACCATACAACCAATACTCGACTACTGTAGTCAACTCTGGTCACCACATAAAAAAGGAGACTTACAAGAACTGGAGTCTGTCCAAAGACACTTCGCCAGGCAAATCACAGGTATGCAAGGCCCGAATTATTGGGATCGCTTGAAAAAAAAAAACTAAGCCTGTATTCACAGTAAAGGAGACGGAGAGATATCGGGCCATGTATGTGTGGAAGGTACTGGAGAAACAGGTGTCTGACCCGACTACATTGTCTCTGCAAGAGACACAGGACAGTAGAAATGGTCGCGTGTGTGAGAAGAAACATCTACCTACATCTACTCCAGAAAAAAATAAGATCCTTTTGGCCTCCAGTTTTACTAACAACGGCCCCAGAATTTTTAACACGCTCCCAAAACTTGTTAGAGATATCAATAACTGCCCTGTCATCAAGTTCAAGATACATGTGGACAAATTTTCGAAGACACTGCCAGACAAGCCTCCTGTATTTGGGTACTCAGCTCACTGCAGGGCAACCTCAAACTCCATACCAGACCAGATTGACTTACAAAAGGAAAACTCCGGCTGGAGGTAACGGTGGACCACCACAGCTATGAAGTAGACCCGGTAAATTCTAAGTAAACTATGTCAATGATTATTATTTTAATTACTTATTATAATTTAGCATGTCCTGTTCTTAGCTATATTACTTCATATTTAAATATATCTAGGTCCTTTGTTTTTAAGAGGACCACAATGGAAGTAAGTTTCAAATGCTTTTTGTGTCATCCCCGTAATTTTATGCATTGTATTTTTATACCTATGTATCCAATTACAACATAACTAAAATAAACTATCAAAGAATCAATTATTCAGAACAATGAGGTCACTCCTGTAAAAACTGACTGTACAATATAACGAGCTGAATTTGACAGTATTTGTTCGTGTAATAAACGTCTTGATCCCTTTCTTAACTTGTTTACTCTCCATGTTTATTATTAAGACGAAATTTATTTATATTCCCCAAATTTATTTCTACTCATACGTATTGGCTGATATATTCATGATAGGTCATAAAAGATTTGGGATCTTATGTAGTGGAAACGGTACGAACACGATAAACGATGCAATCCTTTCTGCGATGCGCTTTTGTTCTTTGAAATAAGAATCCTATAATCTACACAATTGTTGCCCTCACTCTAGTGTTTGGGTGCTGATTGTTAGTCACAGGTTGACAGTCTGTAGGGAACAGTATCTCAACTCCGACAAGAATAATCATAACATTACAAAGATGCTTGCGTTAATCAATAGGATATTAGACTGGTTCAAGAGTTTGTTCTGGAAGGAAGAGATGGAATTAACTCTCGTAGGCCTTCAGTACTCAGGGAAAACCACCTTCGTAAATGTGATAGCGGTAAGTGTCTGCTGTCAGTTTTTACCCCAATTTAAGTATACTGCTGGTAAAGGTTTGGAGTTTTACTTACATTTGTAGAATAAACGCAAAATAATTTGCACCCATAATGTTCTTTACAAGATTCTCCCCTCCATAAAGTGCGCATTATGGATGGGCGTGTTGGTCATCTTGTATTAATCATGGAATGATGAATAGATTGTTTGTACATACATACATATATCTATATATATGTAGTAATTGATTTTTCATTTAATGCTGTGAAGCCTTGTGCATTATTTAAGGTAGAATGGTAGTTTACTTTTTTGGTATTGTAAACCATTTCAGAGGTTGCAGTCATTGATTGCAGTTTCAATACATGTGTTACACATTTTATATTCTATATTGTGTTTTATTTGTATAAACATTAATAGGAACCTGTCTTTCAAACCGTGATCTAAAGCTGAAAGCAGCAAGAGCTCATGTTAATATAAAAAAGCTTTGATTATGGTTCAGACAGAATTGTTAAGGACAGGATTATCATCACCATAAGTTTTGTCAATTATTTAAGAATAAAATGAATTAAAGGCCTTGTTTGAGATAAAATATGGATGACCAGGGAAAGAAGTCGAGAATTTATTAGATTGTAAAGTTGAAACATTCTGGGAAGATTTACCTGTCTTTGAAACAAAGAGGGTTGGGCACTTGTTTATCTCTTTCCATGAAAGTCAATTTAATAAGTTTAAGCTAGGGAATTGATTCCCATTAATCTATTACAAGAGAACAGATGAACAAATGCCAAAATTTTTATGCTGTGTAGTAGATTATCACTTGTGGTTATTCTACTTCAGATAACTTGTAACCTGTGGATTAGGCTTATCAATAGCTGCACATACCCAGTATCTGTATAGGTAACCCCTTTTATATATAATGGCTTTTATCCCTCTGTATTAGCTATGGGTATTAGCACCACCTGCAAGTGATAATCTTATGAGGTGGATGTCAAAGAGGATCATCTCCTTGACACTTGTCGTCATAACCTTTTCAACACCCTCTTCTTTCTGGAGGCGCTACCCAAGAGGCACTTTGTTTAGGAACAGAGCCTAAATTTGCTAAGTTTCTAGAAGTGCACGCCTATGCAATATAGCAATAGCAAATTAGATATTAATTTTGTAACTTATAATATATCTGTGTAATGTATGCTTTTCTTGGTGGAGATCTATAACAGAATAAGTCGCTAAAAGTGATACTCAAACAAATGTAGCCACTCTGACTGCTTGAGATGCCATCTTTGTTTTGGTAGATGCAGTGGTCAAAGAAATGTCAGTTATAATCTAACCTAACCTACCTACCTAACCTGCATTTAGTAATGTGGTACCTGTAATTCTAGAGGTCATCAGGTTCATTGTTATCTTTGACCACCAAATCTATCGAAAGAAAGATGGCGTCTCAAGGAGTTGCCATGACTCGGTTTGTTAGTGAATTACCTTTAGCAACGTTTTCTGTCATTGATTTCTGCCAAGAAAAATATATATTATATTGATGTATTATAATTTATCAAATTTATATTTAATTTTCTACTGCTATATTGCAGTAAAAAAAAAAAAAGGTACTCGAAATTCTCTTAGTAATTTGACTTTTTTTTAATGTAAAAATCATAAGTAACAGTAATAGGAGATGAAAGGTATGCCAATAGAACTCTTAGATGGAACAAGTTGACCAGTTATACTAAGAGCTGTCAGTAATAGGAAAGGTGCCTTTATGGGGACTTGCTCAGGGAAACCATGGGGGAATGGCAATGGCAGCACGTGAGTGAAGTGACATGCCTCCAGATGAATGCTCTCCATTGATGATAGAGCTGATAATTAACTCCCTCTATACTTGGTGGCATTTCTTTGTATTCTGGCTACTGCCAAGATATTTTATTCAGCTGCATGTGACCTCTTCAGCAGTGAAGGGTTCAACTATATTGATGAACCCATTGCAAACTGATTGTGGTCACTTATTTCAGGTGCTAGAATGCCAAGTTGCATGTGATCTCTGCTTTCAAAAGGGTTAACAATTGATGTAAATATGGGGAACTTGAGTACAGTATTATTCTATCATGTTGTGACATAATGAAACTGTGAACTTTACCACTTCAGTAAGAGTCAAATTCTCACGTGCAACATCGGCTGCCATATGTACTATTCATCACACTACTTGCATTATAAAGTCACTGCTATATTACTCGTTCTTTTACTCTGAGTAATAAAAAACACAGAAAACAGGATCAAACTAATAACTCGTATACAACTACAAAAATATATATAATCAAGATGCCAACGCTGGCATCCTCGTGACACCTACATAGGAGTCATTGTACTGAAGTGATTAAATACACCTAGGTATCTTATATACTCTCCAACTACCACTTATGCCCAGGACATAAAACACCACCAATTCCCAAAGTAGTTTTGTTATAGGCCCAAACGCCCACACAAGTGGTGGTTGGTGAGAGTTTGGTTAAGAGACATGTGAGAGTTCGGTTAAGAGACATGGGTGTACTCTGAAAACCTAGTTAAGAGGTGTATGGTCAAGTGATGACCAGTGCTGATACTTATCCATAATCAAAGTGCCGTCTTTACAATACAGTTAGAATGACTACTTCTATTTCATAATGTTTATATCAGGGTGCATTATATATATGCTGGTAATCTCTGGGATAGGCTAGATGAAGGTTCAAAGGCTACTTCTACTGAAGATAGTTTGGGTTGTTAGGATAGACATGATTTAGATGTAATGATCATACATATTAATTGTGAAGCAGTGTATATCAGAAAAAGCTTTATTGAATACCCTTCAACAAAATAAAAGATATGTAATTATGAATCAATGGGTTCATTACTTCAGTGTTGGAGAAAATGTAAACTAGATTACCAACTTAGCATAGGCCTATAAATATTCAATCCCCCTGTGATAACAAAAAATAGATTATATGGTTGCATAGCAATATGAATGGATAGATTTCATTGTGAGGAAGCATCCTTAACAAATATATTTTATTATTATGGTGCTGGCTATGAAATCTCCATATAGGACTTTGGTATAGTGTTTTGAATTTTAATTAAATATTTGTGGGTTCATTCTGTCGTGTAGAGCTTGGGATGTGAAGGCAAGTATGCTTTTTGTATCCTAATTGACCAGGGCATAGAGGTACATACAATTGATATGAAATAATTAATTGATTAGATAAACAAATTTTAAACTACATAGTAGGTGCCCATCTTCAAATAAAACATGAATGAATTCCAAATATGATAAAATAGTGCTAGGAGTCAGAATCTCTTTTCTGTAAAACAGTGAGGTAAGCACACACTTAAATGTGAAATCTTAATTTGAAGGTATTGATCTTGTACTATTAATGACAAAAAATTGTGTGTATGACTTAATTTGGTCTGTTAAGCATATACCAAATCTATCGAAATAAACACCTCAAGTAAGGGTGGAGCCTTTATTAGTACGACATTTCACTTGTTCCAGCTTTTTCAAATACTTAGTTGTAATACACATGACTGAGATTGAATAAGAAGAACTGAGAGAATGGGGAGGGAGATGAAGGAACGGTGGGGGGTAGAGGGTCATTGACTCCACTCCCCCCAACCTCCCTTCCTCTCTCACTCCCTCCCCCCATTCCCACAGTTTTTATTTCATTTCAATCATACGTATTACGACTAAGTACTTGAAAAGGCTGTAACAAGTGAAACGTGGGACTAATAAAGGCTCCATCCTCACTTGAGGTGTTTATTTCAATAGACTTGTCTGCGCCTTGCTTTGACCATCACTTCCATTAAAGAACTTCGATTATTGTTATTATTTAATGATGTGTGTATTAACACTTTTGTGAAAAATTGCCAGATACTAGTTTATATCCTAGGAGCCAGTAGAATGCCTCCACTCGGCCCCATATTTGTTTTTCAATTTAGTAAGCCTTCTTATGGACCAAAGGGTCTTGTACTTCTGTTTGGTCTCCCTATGTTGTACAATGGTGGTAAGGGTTACTAAAAGCTTTACTATTAGGTAGCCCTAAGCATTAGTAAATTATGATGGATAAATGCAACATATTTGGTGTAGAGCATTTTTGGCAGGAGCACACAAAGCCTTCAGTTTCTTCCATGTCTATATTGCCAGTGCTGTGCAGTTTGTAAAAATGTATAGTTGCATGTGAGAACCTGGGTCAGTAGGCATATATCGTCTGTATGGTAAGTCCTAAGTGTTAGGTGCAGTGGTCACTTTCACTGTACTAGGTAATATATCCACAAATGAACTGCTTATCCTTGGAGATGGATAGTGGGGCTGCCCATTCTCCAAACCTAACCCCCTCAGATCCATCAGGAAGTGCAGCCCTGGAGGGCTACCACTCAGTCACAGTAGCTACTAGGACCAAAATATTTACCAACTTCACCTGTTTCTCACTCCTGTCACACATGGAGAGCTGACAACTATTAACTGCTCCACCCCCTTCCCATAAGTCCCATAACAATACAAAATGTAAAACGGTCCAAAATTACTTCCCAGAGATGTCATGGTAGAACCCAAAACCATTGCTAGGCTCTGTAGGACTGTAGATAGTTTTTGTGAAACTTGAGGGAAGTTATTACATATCCACTAAGAATGGTTACTACTTTCTGTGACAGACTGATCACCACATGATAGTATTTTATTTTATCCACAGTCTGGACAGTTCAGTGAAGATATGATCCCAACAGTTGGCTTCAACATGCGTAAAATAACTAAAGGCAACGTGACCATTAAGGTTTGGGACATTGGAGGACAGCCACGCTTCAGGTCAATGTGGGAACGCTACTGTCGAGGAGTCAATGCTATTGTGTAAGTAGACAACAAATGTGTCTTTTTTTTTTTTTTCAAGCAATACTTTGTACATTGATTAATTTCTTCAACATGGCATTTTATATGTACTTGTAAAGCTTTATTTCCTTATACTTCCTGTTGTATGCACTATTTCCTCCCAATCTGTTTCTTCAAAGCCTCCCTTCCCAAAATTGAGTCTGCCTTGCCAACATTATTCATTCCTTGGTTTCATTCAGATTTGTATTTTCCACTATTTGTTATTTCTCAAAACAGCTTGCCACACACTTGGTAAATTTTTTGTTGTGCACACCTACACAATAAAACAATAGAAAATTAATTATTGATTTTGTAAATTATAATAGATCAATGTAATATGTGATGTTTTTTGGCAGAAATCAATAACAAAAAAGTTGCTAAAACCTATTTCCTAACGAACAAAGTCGGGGCGGCTGGATGATACACTATATTGTCTCGATATATGCCGAGGTCGAAGAAATGAAGGGATGATAAATTAGTCTATTCTAACCTAACCTATATTCAATAATTTGGTACCTCAAATTCTAAAGATCATCCTGGTCATTGTTGTCATTACGGATGTTGACAGCCTGATTATTATTGTACCTTGGGCAATTAACAGATGACAGCAGAACCCTGTGTTCTCTCATAAGGTCCAAGGAAGCCCTATTATCTTTGTAACAGTGCTTATTAATGTCACCTGGAGTTTGAGAACACCCGGTCCACAACGTTAAAGCTATCGTCTGATAGTGATGGACTGGCATGGCGTCTGGACTGTATCCTAGTGGCTTCGTTCATTAGTAAATTTGCTTGTAGCAAGGTTTTTTTGTTTTTTATTTCCACCAATAAAATCTCATATGTTCATGCATTATAATTTACAAAATTAATATTTATTTTTCTAATGCTATATCGTGTGGGTGTGCACAACTAAAATAATACCACACATTTTATCTTGTCTCTTCTCTAGGTGGTATAGCTTATTATTCCCCACTTATAGATCAACATATATTGGGGAATTTGGTCTACCAAGCACAAAAATATCAGGCGTTTTACCATGAAGCAATCATTTACTGTGTATGTGTAACTTATATACCTAGTAGCTTACACTTTCTTCGTCTAATTTGTTCCAGGTATCTATCACTCTGTGTGGGAAGCTATTCTTTTTCAGATCTCTTCTGTAATTTTTTTTTTTTTTTTTTTTTTTTTTTTTTCATCGACCCATTTCAATAAATCATTCTTATCTAAGATTTCCATCCCTTTCATAATTATATAGATAGTAGGTCTCCTATTTCCCTTCTTTGTTCCAGAGTTGGTAATTCTAATTTGGACAGTCCTTGTTCATACGTCATTTTGTAAAGAGTTGGTGCCAGTTTTGTTGTTGCTCTTTGTATTCTTTCTAATTTATTTATATTCTTTTTGGTACTGGGTGTCCATAGTGTTGCTGTGTACTCAAGTTTTGGTCTTATTAGTGTACCGTATTTTCCGGCTTAAAATGCGCATCGGGTTATAATGCGCACCCATGCACTTCGTTATCTCAGTACACAGATAGCGCACACCGACGTATAACGCGCATGCCAGGAAAAGTCACTGGTGGCTAAAGCTCGTGAACTGCATGTATGCGACTCCTGCTTGCGTTGGTCCATTGTTTTGTGGGAAATTTGAGCCATGAAAAGTTTATTGAATACAAAATGTACATGAAAAATTTCGGATTTTTACAGAAAAATTGTAATTTACTATCCTGAGGGAATAATTCATCTTACAAGTTTTTATCACCGTGTTCAAGTTTTTATCACTGTGTACAAGTTTTTATCGCCATGCAGCAACTATGTTTCGGTTCATAAGTGTCTTTACTGAAGTGGTTTAGTTTAACAAACTCTCGCAAGAGGGTGTTTAGTGTAGGCTAGGTTGGCAATAGAACTGTCAATCTCGGCCCTGATCTCGCATATTCCGGGTGAGCTAAAACGGCCAACGTTCATGATGTTGGTACCAATGCTGTTTTACGGATCCCAAATATTTGCATAGACTACGATAATTAATGTAAGTAAAAATAAACCAATGAAATAACGGCGATTACTTAGTATCATGTGAACGAGGTTACATGGAGAAGTATTTTTCATTGGCTAGAGCCACCGCTGGGAAATCTGTTGATTTGTCACTAAATTAAGTGTCAGTTTAGGCATCAATCAGCACACAACTAAGAAAAAGTCGGAACTACATGTACCGGTATATGACTCATGTTGTGCGTTGGTCCCTTATTACTTTGTAGCTTAAATAGTTTGTAGGAAATATGATCTAAAAAAGTTTATTGGAAGTAAAATACTGTATACAGAAAAATTTAATGTTATATCTTGAGGAAATAATTCGTCTTTACCATTTTTTATTTAATACTGAAACAAACTACAGACTGTTTCGTTTTAGCTTTGAACCTACAATGACAGTGGTGAAATAGGACAGTCTCTCATCAAGGTGACGTTTAGTTAATATAACTCCCGAAAGAGGGTGTTGTAGTCAGGTGTTTGACACGAGTTTATGAACGGCCGCAACGGAATTTGTACCGTACCTAAAGTGAAGCAACAAAGCCAACATAAAAATTCAAACTAGGATGCTGTGAACATGGGCAAATATCATGAATATTGATCATGTTTCATGGTGTTTAGGCCTATTTAAACATGAAAAATAAGATTCGATAGATACCTACCTATACCAAATATTTATATAGCCCATGCTGACGTATTCTTTCATGTCACCATGGCTGTTCTTCTTGTTCTCACGGAACATCACGGAGAAGTGTGCCGTCCCGACTTTGTGACAGCCAACATCGTCATGTTGTTGTGAAAAAAATTACACACACAGCTGCAGAATTTTTATCATAGGCCATAGATAATGCTCACCACCGGATAACGCGCACCCCCCATTTTTAGGCCCTTCCAACATATAAAAGTCGCGCACTATACGCCGGAAAATACGGTAGTTAATTTTTTTTATCATTTCCTCATCCAAATAGACAAATGCCACTTTTATTGACCTCAATAAATTGTAGATTTCTCGGACTATTTTATTAATATGTTTGTAATGTCTTTGCTGATCATCACTCCAAGGTCTTTTTCAAAGTTTACTTTTTTTACCTCTTCATCAATTTTATAATCTTGATATTCTGTTTTTACTTTTTCCAAATTCCATTATACTACATTTCTTGATATTGAATTTCACTTCCCACTTTTGAGTCCATTTCCAGATCTTGTCCAAGTCTTGTTGTAATGAGTTGCAATATTCCTCCGTTCTTACTTTAGTATTTTTGCGTTGTCTGCAAAGAAATTTATATAACACTCTTCTTCATCCATGTCATTTATGTATATGGCAAATATGATCGGAGCCAGTACTGATCCCTGCGGTACTCCACTTTTCATTTCTTCCCAATTTGAGAAATTGTCTCTAATTACTACTCTCATGTTCCTCCCAGTCAGGAAGTCTTTCATCCATTCCAATATAATGTGTGTATTTACCTAGTTGTATTATATGGGAAGGGAGCTATGCTCGTGGTGACCCATCTTTGTATCTCAGCATCAAGTTTTTTCTTAAAATCTTGAATAGTGTTTGCACACTGTTTCTTTGTCCAATTTGTTCCAAGTATCTCACTTCGTGTGGGAAGCTTTTCTTTTTCTAGATCTCTTCTGTGATTATCCTTTTTTAGTTTCTTTTCGTGTCCTCTTGTTTTTCCATTGTCCCATTTCAATAAGTCATTCGTCATTCATGTCTAAGATTTCCATTCCCTTCATAATTCTGTAGATAGTAAGCCTCCTCTTTCCCTTCTTTGTTCTAGAGTTGGTAATTCTATGTATTTACCTAGTTTTCCTAGTTGTATTATACGGGAAGGGGAGCTATGCTCGTGGTGACCCGTTTTTGTATCTCGCAAGATCAAGTTTGCTCTTAAATTGTTGTATTGTGTTTGCAGGAGGTGCTCAGATGAGAGGGAGGGTGGAGGGGTGTGGAGTGTATTCAGGGATGGAAGGGGTGGAAATTATTTTATGCCTTTCCCTTTTTGGCTACCTCCCTTGTAAGGGGGAAAAAAGCCTTGGTATGTGTGTTTGCACACACTATTTCTTCATCCAATTTGTTCCATACATCTATCACTATGTGGGAAGCTGTTCTTTTTCAGGTCTCTTCTGTAGTTATCCTTTTTGAGTTTCATTGCATGTCCTCTTGTTTTTCCTCTGTCCTGTTTTAATAGGTCCTCTCTATCAAGGCATTCTTTTCCTTTCATAATTCTGTAGATGGTTATTAGGTCCCCTCGTTCTCTTCTTTGTTCCAGGGTTGGTAATTCCAGTTCGGCCTGTCTTTGTTCATATGTTAGGTTTGCAAATGTTGGGACCAACTTTGTCATTGCTCTTTGTATTCTTTCTAATTTTCTTGTATTCTTTTTTGTACTGGGTGACCATATCAGTGCTGCATATTCCAATTTTGGCCTTATCAGTGTTTGTAATATTTTCTTGATCATTTCCTTATCCAGGTATTTAAAGGCCACCTCTATTGATCTCAACAAATTGTATATTTCTCCGACTATTTTATTTATATGTTTATCCGGTGACATGTCTTTGGTGATGATTACTCCAAGGTCCCTTTCAGAATTCACTTTCTTTACTTCTTTTCCATCAATTTTATATTGTCCTGTTATTCTCTTCTTGCCTTTCCCAAATTCAATTATACTGCACTTCTTGATGTTGAATTCTACTCATCTCTTGCTCCACTCTGAGACTTTGTTCAGATCCTTCTGCAATGAGTCACAGTCTATTTCAGAGTTTATTCTCTTTAATAATTTTGCATCATCTCCAAAGCAGTTCATGTAACTATCAATGCCCTCATCCATGTCATTTACATATACAGCAAACATTATCGGAGCTAGTACTGACCCCTGTGGGATGCCACTACTCATTTCTTCCCATTTTTAATATTTGTCTCTGAGCACCACTCATTTTTCTTCAATGTAGGAAGTCCTCCATCCAACTCAATGGTTTTCCATGTATGCCTCCTATTGTTTCCAGTTTATATAGTAATTTTCTGTGTGGTACCTTATCAAATGCCTTTTGTAGGTGTGTGTGTGTGTACATGTATTAAGAATGGTAGTGTTAGAAATAAGAACTGATTATTGTGTAACACATCAAGTTGGGTCAGACAGACTTTCTTTGATTGCAGTTATATGGTGGATGCAGCAGACCCTGAGAAGATAGAGGCCTCACGAAACGAGTTGCATAACCTTTTGGACAAGCCTCAGCTTATGGGGATTCCTGTTTTGGTCTTAGGGAACAAAAGAGACTTGCCCAATGCACTAGATGAGAAAGGACTTATCGAACGAATGTAAGTCATTCTTTACGGACTTTACAGTAGGATTTAATATGGGGTGGCCTTTGTTTTAAATAAATGTATTGTTTTGTATACTTTTGTATTTATTTATTTTAAGTTAAATACTCTTGAATGTGAATATTTTAATTTTCCTGAAGTAACATCATTACTGATATATCTGCAAGTTATAGAAGGTCAAAATTCTTAATGCTTATTGTGGTGTATTTAGAATTAATTTCCACATTGTTCATTCTAGTCAGCCTGTAGAATTTAACTTTTATGATGTAAAATGAAAGCATGGAATTGTATGGGGTATGTATAAGAAAATTTTAGTTATTGCAGGAGTTCCAGCTGCCAGACTCATGCATTTTTCTATTTGACCCAGTTCTGCTGGTAACAGATCTGGTTTTGCTGTGAGTTGTGCATAATCTGTGAAGGCTTGATATTATAAATATATACCAAGGGATCTTTCCCCCTTACAAGGGAGGTAGCCAAGTTAAAATGCTCCTACTCATTCCACTCCCATCCACCACTCATTCCCTCTCATCTTAGCTCCTCATGGATAATGGGTCATCCCTGTATCCAGCCCACTGCCATGGGTCAGAAGCAATGTTGCAAGACATAGTACATCCACAGTAAGGCCACCTTATTTGATTGGCAACCCCCCCCCCCCCATCCTCTCATGCAGAAAGAGAAGACAGGAAGGAATCCTTTCAGGCTGCATCAAAATATCATTTACACATACTCCCCATCCCCCACCCACTCCCTTTCATGTATCACAGCATCATCCATACACAACCTATCTTCTGTCTCAACAGACATTCCCCTCTTTCCTAATGCCCCTTTTACCCTATCCATCAATCTCATCCTTGGTCGCTCTCTTATGTTCACTCCTGCCACCTCTGCCTTCCACACCTCTTTTACTAATCTTTCTTCGTTCATTCTTTCCACATGTCCAAACCATCTCAATACTTTCATCAACCCTATCTCTCAACTCCCTTTCCATGTTGGGAAAAAGGATTGTGGTACTCCCCAAGGTAGGCGTAGCTCCTCTCGGGGATCAGTACCACCTGCGTAGAGCCGGTGGCCAGGGGTGGTTGCTGCCGTTTGGCCCCCAACTCTTGGGGTTGGGGGGTGGTCCCACGACGTAGACGCTGCAGCTCCAGGACCTAATCTCTGTGAGACACACCACAACACTCTTCAAATCATACAAAACAAAGCCCTAAAAACAATTACAGGCTGCACAAATACAACACCTACAGACCATTTACACCATGAAACAAAAGTCCTCAAAGTCAAGGACCACCTCGACATGAGAGGCACACAAACACTTGCCGCAGCCACCACAAACACATTACACCCGCTACACTACATAGCAGAACACCCACACACACCAAGAAACATTAAAACAACACCCAAAGACCTTTATCACGCACAGATACTCTCTTCTCTTCCTCCACAAATACCAGCCTCCAGAAACATATTCATAATCATATCACCCACCGCTCCATTAACACACTGAAAGACAACACACTGCTGCATGCCAGACCCCCTGATATCCACCCTTCTGAATCCTCTCTCCCACGAAAGGACAGAGTCCACTTGGCCAGACTGTGGTGCGGTCACCACCCAGCACTTCTAAGCTACCAGAAGAGGCTGGATGACCGCATTGTGAACAGCTGCCCAGGATGTAACACTTCACCCCATACCATACAACACATAATGGAAGACTGCATTATACACAATCATGCACGCAAACAACACAACATACGCTCTATAAAGGATTTGTGGGAAAACCCAGTTTCGGCTATGGCATTCCTTGGGGAGACGGGACTGCTCGGACAGACAGTCTAGGGAATGACAACAACAACAACTCCCTTTCCATCTCCACTCTCCTCCTCACCTCGTTTCACACTCTCCCCAGCTTAGTAACCCCTATCACACTTCTCAGGCACCTCATCTCAAACACATTTAAACATTTTCTCTTATGTTCCATGTTTCTGCCTCATACAGTGCTGTCAGCACAATCCTTCATATAATCTCCTCTTAGCATCCATTTCCAAATGTCTATTTCTCATTACACTTTTTAATCCCCTAAGGCATTTACTCGTTTCTTTCAATCTACTTCTACCTCCAACTCCACTCCTCCCTTTCCTGCCACATTCACACCCAAGTATCTAAAAATATCCACTTCCCCCAGTCTCTCTCCCTTAATACTTGCTCCCAATTTGCTGCCACATTCTCCCCTTGTATATATCATCACCCTACTTTGACCTACATTTATCTTCAATTTCCTTTTGCATATATTTCCAAACTGTCATTAACTTCCTTAGTCCCTCCACTGATCCTGCCACAAGCATAGTGCCATCAGCAAAAAACAACTGGCTTGTCTCCCACTTTTCTCCATTTTTTTTAACAATCTCCAATCCCCAGCCAAATACCCATGCATTTACCTCTCGCACCACCCTATCCATGTATAAATTGAACAGCCATGGCAACATAACACATCCCTGGCAAAGTTCCACCTTTACCTCAAACCACTTGATCCCTGCTCTTAACACCTTTCCTCCTATCCCATATATCTGCAATACCTCCTTCAGTCCCTTCCTGTCTACCCAGTCATAACCTTTTCCAAATCTATAAAGGCCCAAAAGCATCCTTACTTTTTCCTAAACCTTTCTCACATATCTGCCTTACCACAAAAATCTGATCCATGCAACCCCTACCTGTCCTAAACTCGCACTGTTCTTCAGCAATTACTCCCCCTGTTCCTTTCCTAATCCTCTCAATCAAAACACTCCCATAGCCTTCCCAACTACACTCAACAAACTGATCCCTCTGAAATTACTACTAACACTTGGCCCCTTTCCCCTTGTAAAACAGAACTATACAGGCATTCCTCCAGTCCTCTGGCACTCTCCCCTCTTTTAAAGAAATAAAACAACCTCTCCAGCCAGTTCATCACTGTACCCTCATTTAGACACTCCACATGACACCTATCCAACCCAGGTGCCTCACCTGTTCTCAATTTAACAACTGCTTTCACCTCATCTTTCCTTATTTCCCCTCCAATTTCCTCGCTCAACACTCATTTTCTTAGCACTTCCCACTGCAACTACCTATCCCTCCTTATCCTTCACAGTTAACGACTCCTTAAAATACTCTGCCCTTCTTACTACCTTCTCTTCCATTATCATCTCTTCATCTGCATCATTTACCTTTTCTTCTCTGATTTGCCTCCTCTTCCTCTCTTGATTTCTTTCCAAAACCTTTTTATTACTTTAATAGATTTCTGTCGTACTCATACCCTGCTTTGCATCTGCTCTCCTCTTTCCCTCCTTTATCTTATGCTTTAATTCTCTTTTCTTTGTAACTCTCATATGATTATCTTGTCCTATTTTGTAACCAATCTGTGAATGTTTGCTTCTTCTCTTGTGCAACCTTCTTTGCTTCCTCATCCCACCACTCACTATCCTTCCTTCTATTTCCTCCCATCCTCCCGTACACCAACTTTGTACGCCTACTCCTTCCTTCAACTCTCCATATTCCTCCTCCACTCCTATTTCTACTCTATCCTTCACTCCCTCTCACTCCTCTCTCAGCTTCTTGTACTCCTTCTTTTCTTTCTCGTTTAAGCAGTTTACTCTAAGCACCTCCCTATCTTCTGTTCATCTATCCTCCAGTCTTAACATACCTTCCACCAAAAAAGATCTGATATTCCCCCCCACTCTCACCCCTTAGAACATGTACATACATACATGTACCAATGGCTTTTTTCCCCTTACAAGGGAGGTAGCCAAAAAACAAAGGCATAAAAACCATTCCCACCCATTCCATCCCTAATACACTCCACCCTCTTCTCTCCCTCTTATCTTGGCACCTCCTGGATGATGGGTCATCCCTGCATCTTGTCCACTGCCCTGGATCAGAAGCAGTGTCACAAGACGCAGCACATCCACAGCAATGTTGCTTCATTAAATTGGCGACCCCCCCCCCTCTCTGTCACCCCATGCAGAAAAGGAGATGGGGAGAAATCCCTTCAGGCTGCATCAAATTTTTCTCAAACATGTTACCTCACCTCCACCCATCCCCCACCCATTCCACCTCATGCATCACATCATCCATATACAACCATTCTCCATTCACCCGTCTTCTGTCCTCTCCCATCCTTCCTCAACAGACATTCCCCTCTTCCCCAAAGCCCCTTTTACCCATCCATCCATCTCATCCTAGGTCACCCCCTCCACATCTGCCTTTCACACGTCTTTTACTAGTCTTTCTTCACTCATTCTTTCCATGTGTCCAAACCATCCCAATACTCTTTCTTCCACCCCATCTCCCAATTCCCTCACCACCCCTGTACTCCTCCTCACCTCCTCATTTCTCACCCTATCCAGCCTAGTAACCCCTGTCATACTTCTCAGACACCTCATCTCAAACACATTCAAACTCCCTTTCTCTTCCTCCCTCATGTTCCATGTTTCTGCCCCGTACAATGCTGTCGGCACAATCACTCCTTCATACAATCTCCTCTTAGCATCCATTCTCAACTGTCTATTACTCATTACACTTTTTAATCCACCAAGGCATTTACTGACCTCTCTCAATCTACATTCTACCTCCACTCCTCCCTTTCATGCCACATTCGCACCCAAGTATCTAGAATTATCCACTTCCTCCAGTTGCTCTCCCTTAATGCTCACTTCCAGTCTGCTGCCACTTTCACCCCTTGTACATCTCATCACCTTACTTTTACACACATTTATCTTCAACTTCCTTCTTTCACACACTCTCCCAAACTCTGTCACTAACTTCCTCAATCCCTCCTGATCCTGCTACAAGCGCAGTGTCATCCGCAAACAACAGCTGGCTCAAATCCCACTTTTCTCCATTTTCTTTAAACATCTCCAATCCCCGACCCACTACCCTTGCATTTACCTCTCACACCACCCCATCCATGTATAAGTTGAACAGCCAGGGCAACATAACACATCCCTGATGAAGTCCCACCTTACCTTGAACCACTCACTCTCTCCATTTCTAATCCTGACACATGCTCTACTACTCTCGTAAAAACACTTGACAGCTCCTAAAAGCTTTCCTCCTATCCCGTATATCCAGAAATCTTCCTATTATTCTCCTGGTTACCATTATGTAGTCCATTAACACCCTATTTACCACCCATCCACCACCCTCTCCCTTGTGTAGTTATGCTTGACTTTCTTCCTAAACATTGTATTTGATATCAGCTCTTTCTAGACACATCTCCACTACTATTTTTTCCTGGAACTCCACACTTCCCAACCACTCCATCTATTGGTTAATTTCCTACCCTAACATTAAAATCACCCTATGTTGCTACATTTACATTTCTCCCTAAACCCTCTATGCACTCATTTAAATCTATCCAAAAAGCCTCCCTTTCTTCTACACACTTCTCACTACCAGGCCCGTATGCACTTAAGAAACCTACATCTCCCTTCCCAGTTTCACCTTCATCCACATTAATCTTCCACTCCACCACACATTTACCTATCTCTTCACTTACTAGTATAGCCACCCCTTCTCTCCCAGACCCTCTTATGCCTTTGGTACAGGACAGTGTTAAGGGTAGGGGGACAGCATAATGGAGGGACAGTCACAAATAGCATAATTTCTTTATGAATTGAGATTTCCTCTCGCAGACAAAATGTGTGGATCTGGTCTCTAGGGGTGCCCCATATAGAACCTAAAGTATCAGCTGCATGCTCCTGAGCCACATTTAACCCCACAATAACATGCAGCCAATACCCCAGACTGGGAACACTTAATTGTAGTATATAAGAAAGGAGCCATGCTCATTGGGTCCTCTCTCCTACTCTCCAATTTATTTTACTTAGCCTCAGATTCATATACAGTTCCAACTTAATCAAGATCCTTGATTTCCAATTGTTTAAATTTAGATTCATCTATTGTTCGAGCTTGGGCTATATCACCCTCTAAGCTATATTTGTGTGTGTGTGTTTATACATTTGTGTACTGATTTCTAGAAATGTTCATACTTGTTTTCTTTTCTTTTTCTTTTTTTCTTTTCTTCCCTTCCTAGGAACTTATCAGCCATTCAGGACCGTGAAATTTGCTGTTACTCTATATCTTGCAAAGAAAAGGACAACATTGATATAACGCTGCAGTGGCTCATCTCACACTCAAAGTCTGGTGGTGCTCGCTAGTCCAAGTGCTTATTGCGCTTCCAGCCTGAGGGGTGGCAGGTCTTGGAGAGAAGGAGAAGGAGTAAGCAGGAATGCAGTGTGCTGGACTGGCACTTTAGGCTTGTGAATCAAGTTGTGCTCTTTCTAGGCATTTGTACACTTGTTTTTCTGCCACTCAATTTGATGTGGGCATGACTGATGAGTGTTTCATTTTTGTTCAAGGTGAGCTTCTCTACAGAATTTAAGCATATTAAGTGTATTAAAAGAAAGTGCAAATAACACTGTAATATATATTGACCTTTCATATTACTGAAAAGATAGCATTTATAAACAACTCCATACCCACAGAAGAACCCTATATTTCTCCTTAAACACTTTCTTTGCTGGATTTTGTGATGCCTCAAACCTACTTTTACACTCGGGATCAGTCAGAAAACAATGTGTATATTTTGTGCACTGATGGATGGAATGTTTATACACTTTGATATTTAGGACAATATGTGGGTTGGGTGGAAACTGCCTATGGAAGCCAAGGACCCAGGCCAAGTGGCCGATGTCATTATACGAGGGGGAAGGGGTCCTGTGGTAGAATTCAAGCAACTATTAGCTCCGTCTTTGTCGTCGGACTTGACATGGAAAACCTAAGATTCGTCGTTTCTTTGAAGATAGTGAAGCCAGTCAGGACAAGAAAAGGTGGGGTGGAGTGTTGAAACAAAGCAGCCATATTGGGGGCACACAATGCCTTATGCATTACCACTGGAAGATGTTGAGGCATAAGAGTTAGAGCAGCATTTACATAGTTTGTGCATACCAACACTCCATATCAAATGTGTACAAGACACTACATGATGAACATTTATTGAAGTGAGATCTGTATAATCCATGTTTAGAAACTTAATCCAGTATACTGTTTGAATAATCTTCCAACCTAGGCAAGTGGTTATGAACATTGTGATTTTCTTAGTTTTAGATTTTTTCTCTCTCTTTTTTTTTTTTTTTTTTTTTTTTTTTTTTTTTTTTTTTTTTTCTCCTCTCTCTCCCCCCCAAAGGGAGCTGAGGAACTCTTACTGTTTAGAATTCTTTGGTGGCTTAAGTCCTTCACTTTGTAGCTCCTACTACAGGAAAGCTTGGAATAAACAGTATAAATTGGAAGGTATATCCACCATACAGGGGAGGGGGAGGGGGGCAAGTTGCACAGGGGTGTCTATTTGTCTGCTGTCTTGTACATTTTTGTAGAGTATTTGTTTATAATTTATCTAGAAATGTTTATATCCTTGTAGAGCTTTTCCTTATGTTTTGTTGGTAGTCATCTTGCTGCAGTATTTGCAATCAGTGCAGTAGCTTATGAAAAGCCTAGAAATTCTTCATATATATATATATCCTACGAATAAGCTTTTATTATATATTTTTAGGCTTACTGCACATCCTATTAGGATTATTCAGTACATTTTTTATATATATATAATTTCTTTTTCAGTTTCGGGTTAGTGAATTGTCTTGGTACATATGGGATGTAAGAAATGTATGTACTAGTTCTTGTAGTCAATAGAGTACTTGATTTGGTGCACAAGATTTGAAGATTTTAAGAAAGGTATGTTTGAGTGTGTGGTAATGTAGGGTGTTAGATTTATAATGAGAGCTTAGTTATATAATTGTGTGCAATATAAAAGTTGAATGAGTTTGTAAAAAGAATATAGAGAGATCTAAATTGCTTGTCTTCCATAAGAGACAAGTGAAGCAAGCCTAAGGTTTTGTTGCCCTGCATCAGTGGATAACCTATCAGAGGAGCAAGATGACTCATTCTAGATGAGGAAGACAAGTGATAAGCTTGACAAGATCTTTTTCAAAGTCTGCATGTGTGCATCCATATCCCACCTTGTTTGCTGGAATTTAATCTGTTGCATTCCTGGCTAGTTTGTTCCATTTCTTTGTACAGCAAACTTACTCCTTACACCTTTTATATTCTCTGTATTATAAATATATATATTTGATGCATTATTATAATTGCATTATAAGAAATTATGTAAAATGAACTGTGTTAATCTTTCAGTCTCTGTAGTTGGACATACTGCACAAAATCCACCAGAATCCATATCTTTGTAGTTATGGTAGGGCTTGTCTGTGGTTGGTCGGTCAGTCATCTCTGCTGATAATTAATTGTATGAAGTGACGATCCTGTTTTACATTTTCCCAGGTGCCATTTGAAACTGAGGTTTGTCTGTCTGATTGTTAGTACTGGGTTAAATTTTCATTGGGCCCAATTGTGTAATTGTGTCATATACTAAGAATTATATTCTCCACTGAGGGTTTTTTTTCCGAGGTGATGACAGGCAGTGAAGAGTATGATTGTCACACTGGATGTTGTTCCCACAAAGCTTACCTTTGCATCACCCAAACTCCATGGGGAAGTCCTAAACACATTGTTCTGAAACCCCTCCCCCTCTTGTGTTTATTCCTGTGTCACCTTTGTATTATTAATTATGCTGTATGTCATTTTCTCTATACCAGACTCACCATCAGCTGTAAGGAATTATAGATCAATAAAATATCTATGGAGTTTACTATTTTCTTACACCTTTACTATTAATTATTGGAATTGCTAACTACCAAGATGCTCTGGGGGGAAAATCAGTCAATCATTGTTCCCCAAGTGTCTTACGGTAGACCCCCCTTTTACAGGATGAATTCTTGTTTTCTAGATACTGGTCCACCCCCATGGAAATCATGGAAATCACCTTGTGTGTGGGGGCTTGGTATGTGTGTCCCTGTGAATTGATGGGTAAGGCTATAGGGGGCTTTGGCCTTTCTGTCCTGTTTAGGGGGAAAGGGCTACCCATTCATAGCTAGATTGCCAGCAAAGGGCCATACAAGATGGTTCCCACAATTAGTACCAGCAATGCTGCCCACCACGTGAAGCCATCCTGTCTTGATGGTTGGATGTTTGGGATAGGATAAGTAGTGGAGGGAGGTCTTCACTTTGTTGTGGTCACTTTCTAATCCCAAGGAGCAATTTTTTTTTTTTTTAAACAAATGGTCCTTGAGGTGCAGTCCATCAAACCCTCAAGACATCACTCTGTGGTCATGATGGTGATACTATGCATATGCAGGCTGGACCTTGTACTTCCCCTACCACTATTTCCTATGCTGGAAGACCCCACAGGTCACCTGCAAATCATGCCTCAACACTACATTAGTCAATGTCTACACTTCTTGTCATACTGTGCCATCCACTCTGCTTTCAAGCCTTTGAGAATAGTTCTCAGTGTCCTTCTCAAACATGATAGTGACTAATCAGGGCTCTGTGCCATTTACATCTGATAATGCTGCTAAAACTGCTTTTGAGGCAATAAATTGGTTACATATTGGAGACAACTGCTGAGGTCACTTGATCAAGCAATGTAACCATGAGAATGATTGTCCCAAACTCTATGATGCAGAAGAATGTGCTCCGAAAGTTTGTCATGCTGCTAAGTATCTGGAGAAAGATTGGAGTGCTTCCTACAAATAATCTTAAGAAGTATGGTAGAGGTGTGTTGATCCTATATGAAGTTGGGTTAATTTTGCTGAGGTTAGGTTATGTTGTCTAAGGGTAGGCTAAGTTAGGATTGGTTACACAAGGTTAGCTGAGGCTTGGTATATCCATCATGTACATATGCTATTATTGCGAGTTACACCAAACATAAATAAAGACTTAAAGCAAACCATGACAACTGCTGGAAAATTGATCTTTGAGTTATGCAGCAAGTTAGGTTAAACTAAGTTTAGGTTAGTTAATGTTACCTGAGGTTAGATTAGGTAAGCTGATGTTAGGATAGATTTGGTTAGGTGAAATTGATTGAGGTTAGGTCAGGTTGAAATGGATGAGTTTAGGTTAACTTGGGTTTGCTGAAGTTTAGGTATGATTACATAACATAGGAATGAAGGAAATTGTAAGAGAACATTAGACCTACAATAGGCAATTCTATATCCATTACCATCTATCATCCCCATCCTCAAAGTTGTCTAACTTTCTTAAAACCAATAGTTTCACTGTTCACTACATGGTTACTAAGTCTGTTCCAGAGTGTATGTGTATTTACATATACATATACACAGCAATGAGGACCACTCTAAGGAAATTAAAGTCTGTAACACATTGACGGAAATGCATCCACAGATTTTTCAGTAACACACTATCTGTCTGGTGGTAATGTGCCCTGCTCTGGTCTATTCTATTCGTTGACCATTCTGTTGGTAAACCAGTTCTTGCTTATTACCCTCTAGGACACCCACCCACAAAGGATTAAATCTAAAACTGTCCAATTTAAATCCATTACTACCCTGTTGTCTTAATATGATGACCTTGTAAACATCAGTGTTAAAGCTTTTGATCCACTTGAACAACTCTGTTAGATCACCCTGCACTCTGCATCTTTCCAGAGTGTAGATTAAGGTGCCTAAGCCTGTCTTCATAAGATAAATTTCAGAGCCCATGTATCATTTTGCTCATTCACCTCTGTACTGATTCTAGTGAATATTGCCTAGTCAGGGATGGGTCTAATGCCAGATGGAGTTTGATAACTACCTCTGCACTTTTATTTGTAAGTCCTAGCAATGAAACCTAATGCTCTGTTAGCTCTATTCCTGGCACTAATGAACTGATTCCTGGATTTAAGGACAGGACTCGCTATCATTCCAAAGTGTGTGTCTCGTTTTCTGTAAAAAGATAGTTTCAGCGCTGAAACAACCAGTTCTTGTTGTTGTTGTTGTCATTCCCTAGACTGTCTGTCCGAGCAGTCCCGTCTCCCCAAGGAATGCCATAGCCGAAACTGGGTTTTCCCACAAATCCTTTATAGAGCGTATGTTGTGTTTGCGTGCATGATTGTGTATAATGCAGTCTTCCATTATGTGTTGTATGGTATGGGGTGAAGTGTTACATCCTGGGCAGCTGTTCACAATGCGGTCATCCAGCCTCTTCTGGTAGCTTAGAAGTGCTGGGTGGTGACCGCACCGCAGTCTGGCCAAGTGGACTCTGTCCTTTCATGGGAGAGAGGATTCAGAAGGGTGGATATCAGGGGGTCTGGCATGCAGCAGTGTGTTAATGGAGCGGTGAGTGATATGATTATGAATATGTTTCCGGAGGCTGGTATTTGGTGGTTGTGGAGGAAGAGAAGAGAGTATCTGTGCGTGATAAAGGTCTTTGGGTGTTGTTTTAATGTTTCTTGGTGTGTGTGGGTGTTCTGCTATGTAGTGTAGCGGGTGTAATGTGTTTGTGGTGGCTGCGGCAAGTGTTTGTGTGCCTCTCATGTCAAGGTGGTCCTTGACTTTGAGGACTTTTGTTTCATGGTGTAAATGGTCTGTAGGTGTTGTATTTGTGCAGCCTGTAATTGTTTTTAGGGCTTTGTTTTGTATGATTTGAAGGGTGTTGTGGTGTGTCTCACTGAGATTAGGAGCCCATGCAGGACTCGCATAATTCAACACTGAGTGTATGCATTGTTTGTATATTGTTATATTAGTTTCTTTGTTTTGTCCAAATGTTGTTCCAGTGATTGACTTAAGTGCGTTAAGTCTGGGTGTGCATTTGTTTTTTATGTTTGTGATGTGTTGTTTGAAAGACATGGATGTATCGTATGTTACACCAAGAATTTTCGGTGTGTTTGTGTGTGGTATTAAAGTGTTGTTGATGTAGAGATGAGGTATGTATTTGTGTTCTTTTGTCCAGTTGGTGAGAAGTGTTGCTGTAGATTTGGTTGGAGCTATTTTGAGTCTGTTTGTGATGAACCATGTGTTGAGTGTGTCAAGGTATGGCTGGATTATTTCTGCAGCTTTGTCTGTGTTACTATGTGTGCATGTGATTATGTCATCTGCGTAGGAAGAGATTTGTATTTCTGAGGTGTCTGGCGTGGGTAAGTCATGCATGTATAGATTAAATAGTGTGGGGGAGAACCGAGCCCTGTGGTACTCCGTTCTTAATGTTTCTGATGTGCGATGATTGGCCATTATATGACACGTAAGCATTCCTACCTGCCAGATAATTGGCCAGCCATCTTTTGGTGTTATTGTGCATGTCTGTGTTATATATTTTATTTGGTCCTGGAGCTGCAGCGTCTACGTCGTGGGACCACCCCCCAACCCCAAGAGTTGGGGGCCAAACGGCAGCAACTACCCCTGGCCACCGGCTCTACGCAGGTGGCACCGATCCCCAAGAGGAGCTATGCCTACCTTGGGGAGTACCACAACCAGTTGTTTTAAGAAACGGTTAGACAACTTTATGGATGGGGATGACAGGTGGTGATGGATATGGAGCTGCCTAGTGCAGGCCTTATGGCCTCTTGCAGTCTCCTTCATTCTTATGTATACCTGCTCACTGAGTTATGTAAATCTACATTTAACATGCTGCACTTTGAAATATTGAAAGTCCATTTACCATTTCACTGACCATCTGAACAACTTAAGATTTTTGCAGTGTCTTGGTGTCTTCTCATGACCTAATTTGGTGTCCTATTTTAGCATTGTCCACAAACTTACTAACATCACTACTGATCCCATTGCCTAAGTTGTTTATACATATAATGAACAATAAGGAACCCAAAATCAAGCCCTGGGGAACTCCACTAGTAACACTATCCCATTTGGATTTTATGTTGTTTATGGTGATCTGTTGTTTTCTGTCACTGATCCATGCTCTAGTTCATTCAAACACTTATCCTCCTATTTCATGGGCTTTGACTTTAGTTGTCTTTGGTGTGGCACCTTGTTGAATGTTTTGCTTAAGTTAAGGTAAATAACATTGTAACTATCATTGTTATCTGATGCCTTGTAGATTAGTTTAAGCTAGGTTGATTTAGGTTAGCAGAGGTTAGTTTACGTTAGGTTACCTGAGGTTAAGTTAGGTTATATTAGGTTACATATGGTTATGTTCGGTTTCATTAGGATAAGTTAGCTGAAGTTGTGTTGAAATTAGGTAGGTTAGGCTACCTTGGATGAAGTTAGGTTAGCTGAGCTTAGGTTGGGTTAGATTTAGTCACATTAGGTTGGCTTGGCTGAGGTTAGGTTAGATTAGCTAAGGGTGGATAAGGTTAGGTTAACTAAGGCTGAGTTGTGTTAGGTTAGCTGAGGTTAAGTTATCCAAGGTTAGATTACATTAGGTTGAGTTAGCTTAGGTTTAAGTTTGGTTAGCTGATGCTAGGTTAGGTTATGTTAATTTTGGTTAGGTTAGCAGAGCCTAGGCTAGGTTTGCTAAGGGTAAGTTTGAATAGGCATGATGTTAGATTGGCTTGGCTGAGGTTAAGTTAGGTTGGCTTGGCTGAGGTTAAGTTAGGTTGGCATGGATGAGGTTAGTTTATGTAAGGTTGCATTAGGTTTGGGTTATCTGAGGTTAGATTAGCTGAGCTCGGGTTAGATTAGGATTGTCTAGGTTAGGTTAGATGTGATTTGTTAGGTTAAGTTGACTAAGGTTAGATTAGGTTAAGTTAGGTTAGCTGATGTTAGGTCAAATTAAGTTCAGGTTAAGTTAGATTAGATTAGTTTGTTAATTTAAGTTAGGATAGCAAACGTTGACTGAAGTTAGGTTAGCTGGTGTTTGATCAAACATTTTGGTGTTTTATGATTTTTTGTTTTATTTGACCAAATGACAAGAATCTTGTCACCAGAGTTGAATGGGTTAGTTAAGTTTGGATTATGTTATGTTAGCTGAGGTTAGATTAAGTTGTTCCCTAGACTGGCTGGTGTTAAGTTAGGTCAGTTTATGTTGGGTTAGGATAGGTTGGGTTAGTTAGGTGGGGGTTAGGGAGTGATGTATGAATGATATTTTGACACAGCTTGAAGGGATTTCTCCCAGTCCTCTTTTTCTGCATAAAGGGATGGTGGAGGGGTCATTGATAATGTGAAGCTGCCTTGCTGTGGAAGTGCTGTGTCTTGCTGCATTACTTCTCAGTCCAGTGGGCAGGATACAATGATGACCCATCATACATGAGGAACTAAGATGAGAGGGAAGAAAGTGTGGCAGATGGAGTGAAATGGGTGGGGGTGGGTACTTGTTCTTTGACCTGGCTACTTCCCTTGTAGGGGGTGGAGGGACCCTTGGTAGAGAAGATAGGTTAGATTAAGTTATATTTGGTTAGCCAAAGTTAGGTTAGTTAAAATTAGGTAACTCATATTAGTTTAGGTAAGTTAGGTTAGGTGAGGTTACTCTAAGTTAGATTAGGTTAGCTAAGGTTAGGTTATATTGATTATGTTAGGTTAGCAAGAGTTAAGTTGGGTAATGTTAGCTCAGGGTAGGTTAGGTTAGTTAGCTGAGGTTATGATAGGTTGTCACACTCCCGTCTTTACATTCTAAGTTGGCGTGGTAGCTGGCCAGAGGGAAGTCACGAACATGTATATACGACAGTCTCTTTAGCTTATCAAGAATTGTGGTGTTGAATGAGACCATCCTTTTATATGATTTTTATGTTTTTCCTCTGATTGGTACTTTAATAAATTTGAGCAGCATTAGTGTACGTAGTGTGGGAGGCTGGACTTAGATTTTCAGATACAGACCTTATGTGTAGTTATCCCTGGGATGCAGTCTTAACTTAGACTGATAGGCACAACTTGCCCACTGGACTCAGACTGACTTAGACAAACCCTACATTCAGACTCTGACTGACTTCTCTTTGCTTGTTAGCTTAAAACAAAACCTATGAAAAGTAGTAAAGCTCCTCCTCTAGGGTGGACTTAGTTGTCCTCAGCATCTATGATTGGCTAAGTTCATTTCTGTATATAATATGTTGACCAATAACATAGGCCCTAAAATGTCCTCTGACATGCCCCTTTGGGACACCTGGCCCTGACCGAATAGAGCCTTGTTCATTTGAGGGTCAGTGGGGTTATGCCATACATTAGTTTCCAGATAAGAAAAGCCTTACCCCAACAAGATTCATTTATATTATGGTTTTGCTCCTCTTGAGTAGAGCCCATGCACACAATGCTATGTACAATGTTACCATGCAATGCTAGTATCATTGCCAGTATGAGTACAATGTGCTGATGTTTCATCATCAACCCAATCACCACATGGTTAGGTTAACTGAAGTTAGGTTAGCTGAGGTTAAGTTAGATTACATTACATTAGTTAGGTTAGTTGAGGTCGGGTTAGATAGATTGTTACCTCATCCACATTTTCATCACATTTGTTTCTCACTGACAACTTAGTCACAGTGATGACATTCTCCATTTTTAAATTTATGTACATGTTCAACAAGTTGTACATACATATATCAAAGGCTTTTTCCCCCTTACAAGGGAGGTAGCCAAAAAACAAAGGCATAAAAAGCACTCCCACCCATTCCATCCTTAACCTACGCCACTCCCCTCTACACCTGGATGACAGGTCATCCCTGCATCTTGTCCACTGCCCTGGGTCAGAAGCAGTGTTGCAAGACACAGCACATCCACAGCAAGGCCACTTCATTAAATCAGTGACCCCCCTCTCTGTCCCCTCATGTAGAAAAGAAGATGGGGAGAAATCCCTTCGGGCTGCATCAATTTATTTCTCATACATACTCCCTCAGCCCACATCCCCCACCCACTCCATCTCATGCATCACAACATCATCCATACACAACCGTTCTCCATTTACCCCTATCTTCTGTCCTGTCTGCCCTTTTACCCCATCCATCCATCTCATCCTAGGTTGACCCCTCATGTTCACTCCTTCCACCTCTGTCTTCCACACCTCTTTTACTAGTCTTTCTTCACTCATTCTTTCCATGTCAAAACTATCCCAATACTCTTTCATCAACCCTATCTCCCAACTCTCTTTCCACCCCTGTTTTCCTCCTCACCTCCTCATTTCTCACTCTATCCAACCTAGTAACCCCTATCATACTTCTCAGGCACCTCATTCAAATTCCTCCTCTCTTCCTCCCTTATGTTCTACAAGTATGTTTCTGCCCTGTACAGTGCTGTCGGTACAATCACTCCTTCATACAATCTCCTCTTAGCATCCGTTCCCAAATGTCTAATTTCTCATTACACTTTTTTAATTCCCCAAGGCATTTACTCGCTTCTCTCAATCTACATTTTACCTCCACATCCACTCCTCCCTTTCCTGCCACATTCGCACCCAAGTATCTATAACTACCCATTTCTTCCAGTCTCCCTTAATACTGACTTCCAGACTGCTGCCACTTTCTACCGTTGTATATCTCATCATCTTACTTTTACCCACACTTATCTTCAAGTTCCTTCTATCCCACACCTTCTCAAACCCTGTCACCAACTTCCTCATTCCCTCCTCTGATCCTGCTACAAGCGCAGTGTCATCAGCAAACAACTAGCTCATCTCCCACTTTTCTCCATTTTCTTTTAACCCTCCAATCCCTTGCATTTACCTCTCACACCACCCCATCCATGTATAAATTGAACAGCCAGGGCAACATAACACATCCCTGACAAAGTTCCACCTTTACCTCTCTTAATTTCTTTCCAAAACATTTTTTTATTACCTCGAAATTTTCTGTTATACTCTTACCCCATATCACATCTGCTCTCCTCTTTGCCTCCTTTATCTTATGCTTTACTTTTCTTCTCTTTACTTTGTACCTCTCATATGATTCCCTTGTCCTAATTTGTAACCAATCTATGTAAGCTCGCTTTTTCTCTTCTACACCCTTCTTTGCTTCCTCATCCCACCACTCACTACCCTTCCTTCTATTTCTTCCTGTTGTTCTTGTTCCACACACCATCTTCGTACACCTTATGACTCCCTCCTTGAACCATCCCCATTCCTCCTCCACTCCTAGTTTTATTCTATCCTTCACTCCCTCCCATTCCTCTCTCAGCTTCTTCTTGTACTCCTCCTTTTCTTTCTCATTTAAGCAGTTCACTCTAAGTACCTCCCTACCTTCTGTCCTTTTCCTCTTTCTCCACCTATCCTCCACTCTTATCTTCCACCAAAAAATTATCTGATATTCCCCAACTCTCTCCCCTTAGAACATGTACATCCTTAACTCTTCCTACTATACTCCCATTCACCACTATATAGTCCATTAACGCTCTACCACCTTTCCATCCACCACCTTCTCCCATGTGTACTTATGTTTGACATTCTTCCTAAACACTGTATTTGCTATCATCAACTCTCTTTCTAGACACATGTCCACCATCAACTCTCCACTACAATTTTTTACTGGAACTTTTTACTCTCATCTGTACCACATCCACACACATTAAAAGACCCAAACCTTAGGGTACTGGTTGGAAAACTCCTAGACCCTCTTATGCCTTTACTTTTTTTTAGGAATGTTCCCTTTGGGGCTACAGGTAGCAGGATTCCTAGTCCTATCCCCGTCCTGTTTTTGTCGCCTCGTACGACTCAAGTGGGAAGACTTGGTGGCAGCATTCTTTTCCCCCACCACAAGGTTAGGCAGGAAAAGGAAATGAATATTCAGAGAAATGGTACTCGACAGTAACATGGGGTGGGGGGATAGCATAACGGAGGGACAGTCGCAGTATAATAAAAGTATCATCATTTCTCTATGAACAGAGATTTCCTCCATCACAGACAAAATTGTGTGGCTCTGGTCCATAGGGGCACCCCATATAAACCCTAAAGTATCAGCTGCATGCTACTTAGCCACAATAACATGCAGCCAATACCCCAGACTGGGTATACAAGTTGTTGTTGTTGTTGGGGAGACAGACAGTCTAGGGAATGACAACAACAACAATTTGTATATCCCATATAAGTTGTATATCCCGTATAAGTTGTATACAACAGACAGAGTATACAACAAGTTGTATTATATATATATATATATATATATATATATAAATAAGATATATGGTTTAATGTCAAAGTCCCCTCTTTTGGGAGGCTAGGACTTTGTAGTGTGGAATTTAATGAACCATGCCCTTGATTCAACTTTGCCAGTGGCAGAGTTCAAACCACCATCCCCTCAGCTTTTGCTGCAAGTAATGACACTCAAACTAGTGTAAAATAAATCTGTGTTCAGGCGTTTCAAGTGTACTTGAATAAAAAAGTGACACTTAAAGTCTTACACAAGAAGGTATTTTCTGCAGCAGTAAAACAAAGTAAATGGATTAAAACCTTTTACTTTGACTAGAAATACAATTACAAGAGGACTCAAGTTGGAAAGTTTTGTAAATTGGCACAGACTGCACCCCTATTATGCCAAATTATGGAACATTTACTGTATACCCATCCCTGATCTTTACTTATTCCTAAAAATATAACTTCTCTTTAGTGGTGTGTGATGAATATCAAATATAAATTTCAAGCATATTTTGTGGCCATGCATTTAGGCTTTATGAAATAACATATGGTTAATGGTGAGTTATATTCAAAACAAGATTCTTTGTGTAAGACATTCTTATATCTTCTATAATAGATAAATTAATATATGACTAGACTTAGTGACTATGAGAAATCAAAATAGTCATGGGAGCTAATTTCCTCCAGGACTATGATGCAATGAGCACCTCTGAGACAGGCATGTTGATCACAGCTGTAAGAAGGGGTCGCAAGGCCTTTCCTTTCACTACAAACACACGCACAATGTCAGCAATTCCCAGCTCTGACACACAGTTGACTAAAGTCTCAACCACATGAATGACACCTGGAACCAGCATTGGAATCTGTGGAAAAGAACAAATGTAGGTCAGTTCATGAATTGTGACATATTATATGATGTTATGATGAAAGACAAGGCAAGTTACAGCAAGAGTGGGATTAACTGGTCCAATCCCCTTATACTATTTTCATTTGGTGAGAAGAATGCCACATGATGGACTAAGTAATGAGCATATACAATTCTTTATCTACCTTTAGTTTTTTCCTATTATATATGGGAGGTAGCCAAGTCAAAAGACATACACCCACTCCCAACTATTCCACTCTCATCCACCACACTTTCCTCCTCATTTTAGTTCCTCGTGGTATAAGGGTCATCCCTGTCTCCCACCTAATGCCCTGGGTCAGAAGCAATGCAGCACGACACAGTACATCCACAGCAAGGCAACTTCACTAAATCAGCAACCCCTCCCTCTCTATCCCCCTCATGTGGAAACTAGTGAGAAATCCATTTCTAATAAACATAAAGAAGTGGACCACACTAAAATATTTTCTTTCCATTCATAAACCAGTGGAGAAATATATCAAACCAGACTTCATTTCACAGTCAAACTTGGAAGTCACCATGGCAAACACCCTGACAGCAAAATAAAACATTTCTATATGGAGGCAGTTAATTGTGACAAACAAGCCTTTGAGAATCAACACCATGTGAGATCGAAACCTTTATTGGTACGACGTTTTGCTTGTTACAGCTTTTTCAAGTACAGGTAATCCTCGTTTTACGCGGGTTCACATTAAAGCGGTGTCCAAAACTAGGGGGTATTCCTCACATTACACAAATTCCTCAGAGTAACGCGAAATCCGGAAAGTTAAAATACGCGGGCTGCGATTTAGTTCCGTAAGGCAGCCGCTAGGTGACGCTAGCTGATTCCAGCCTCCGCATCCCTCTCGCCACCAAGCTCATTGTTTACCAACGCTTCGTTGTGTCAGCATCTCTGTGTTCATCAAATCATCAGTGTTCTTGTTTACCATGGCTCCCAAGCGCCCAGCGACATTTCCAGCCTGTGATGGTAGGCAGAAGAAAGCAAGGAAGACATTGACATTGGAGCAAAAGCTGGAAGTTCTGGACAGGTTAGATAAAGGGCAGAGAAACAATGTGATTGTGGCGGCAATGGGCCTCAGCGAGTCTACGGTGAGGACCATAAAACAAAACTCCACCAAGATTCGTGAAGCTGCCAAATCAGGAACGCCTCTACAAGCTAACAAGTCATCATATTCTCGCCCTATGGAGATAGAAAGGATGGAGAAGATGTTTGCAACTTGGATTGAGCATCAAAATAAGACTCGTGTGCCGGTTAGCTTGGCGCTGATTAAGGTGAAGGCGCTGTCTATTTATGACAGCATTGAAGGGGACAAGAAGCCTTTTTCTGCCAGCAACGGGTGGTTTAATAAATTTCAAAAAAGGCACAGTTTTCATAATTTGAAGTTGGTTGGGGAAGCTTCTTCAGCTGATGCTCGAGCTGCAGCCGAATTCCCAGAAGAGCTCAAGAAAATTATAGAAGACGGGAATTATTCATCAAAGCAAGTGTTCAACATCGACGAAACCGGCCTCTATTGGAAGAAACTACCCAACCGCACCTACATCTCCAAAGAGGAAGCTTCTGCCCCCGGATTCAAGGCATCTAAGGACCGCTTAACGCTGCTGTTGGGGGCCAATGCAGAGGGCGACTACAAACTCAAGCCAGCACTTGTGTATCACTCAGAGAATCCTCGAGCCCTCAAGGTAAGAGTTGTAAAACTAACCTTATTCCATGTTACCATTTTCTATGCAAAAGATTGTGCGAATGAATTTTTTAGACCGTATAAAATCTTACTTTTCTTTTTTTTTTGGCCAGGGTTACGACAAGGCCAAAGAGAGAGTGAAAATGATGGAGGAGAAAGAGGAAGCAGCAGCAGCAGCAGCATCACCAGGACCACAGCGAGCCCTCACAGCTGCCAACTTGTCTGAGTGTATGGACTCGTTGATGCATGCAATGAGGGTCATAGAGGAGAATGATCCTAATGTCGAGAGGAGCAGCACCATCATACGACGTGTGATGGAGAACATGGCTTGCTATAATGCTATGTTAAAAGAAAAACAACAAAAGACAAAACAACAGCCGATCACAAACTTCTTCCGACAACGCACACCAAGTCAGCTAACCAGCGAATCGGAGACAGGCACCGAATCGGAGATGGACGCTCCCGATGACCCTGCCGCCCCTGCCTCACCACAAACATCACACACACACACCGAGTCCGATATAGCGCGCAGTGACACGTCAGGGGGTGAAGCCTAGTTAGGAATCTACAATAGTACACAGCGAGCGGTGAGTGTTGTGTTGTTGTCAGTATGGAAACGTGTGAGAGCAACATCTCAGCTTGCGGGATGGTTTCCTGACCCATGATTTTTTTCATTGTCCAAGGGTAATTTTATTTTCATAAAAGTAAAATAAAAATGAATGTAGAAAAAAACTTGAAAGAAATTTATTCATCCTGCCGCTACAACAACAACAACAGCGTGCAGATCAGCAGAGGGACGCTACTTATCAAGGCGTAAAGGCCAATTAACCCGTGATCCCATATGTGGTGGTAAATCAACAACAACAAGGCAGGTCAGAGGTTATATGCTTAGCTCGTGGCTCAGCTGCAGGAAGGATTATGGTATTGGAAACACTTGTAACAGCAAAGTAGTGAGTTTAATTCCTCACATTACGCGAAATTTACATTACGCGCTGCCTTTTGGAACGCATCTAGCGCGTAAAGTGAGGACTACCTGTACTTGAAAAAGCTGTAACAAGCGAAACGTCGTACCAATAAAGGTTTCGATCTCACACGGTGTTGATTCTCACAGTCTTGTCGGCTTTTGCCTTTGCCTTTGTGTTTCAACAAACAAGCCTCCCTACTTACCTGTATGTAAGAATGCTGTACATTATATACTCGATCATCACAGTGAAGGACAACTGCAAGATTGAGGGAAGGTGTGGAGGTTGAGGTGTTTTGCAGCTCAACTCGAAGCTTGAAGTTCGGACCCAAACCTAAAATCTGTACACAAACGTCAAATGTAACTCTTATGGAATTACACACATGGAACTTGTCATGAATTAGAATAAATTTAACTGCAAACAGAAAAGATAATTCCTACCTGGGCAGATAATTTGAGAGGTTCAAGCTGTGACAATGACACAGGATTGGAAGAGGTCTCTAAAGCCTGCACATAGGCACGGGCTGTATCCAAACGAAGTCGATACAAGTCATGCTGGAATACTCGATGCATTACTGGAAGGAATAAAAAAAGTAATTAAAAGTAAAATATTTTCATATTTCACATCATAGTATAAGTAGAATACATCTCCTTAAGTATAAGTACAAACTCAAGGTACATAGCACTTAGATGGGAGGGGCATTTGAATTTTTTTTTGTGTGTGAAGGAGGATGACTGAGATACAGCACCCGCCACCATCATATAAAATTAAAACACATTTAATCATCTCTCCCATCTTGGTTCCTCTGGGATAAAGGATCATTCCTGTACTCCATCATAATGCTTGGGTCACAGGGAATGAAGCAAGGCACAGCTCTTCTGCAACAGAGCCTGACAGCCAGAGCTGGTTTTCCTTATCTTTTATCATATGGCAACCCCTTACCCAAGGTATATGGTGGTTACTGCCACTTAACCTATTACTCAGGTCTTTCTCTCAAGTTTATTCCATCTACTTCTGCCTTCCACACTATGCAAGTCTTTCCTCGTTCATTCTTTTCACATACCCAAATCAAAGCTTTCTCTGATCCACCCAATCTGACAGCTCACTTCTCATCCCCATTCTCCTCAATTCCACATTACTCATCCTATCCATTCTTGTAACACTTATAATTTTTCTACAACATTCATCTAAAGAAAAAAAAAAAAATTCTGACCCATTCTCTTTGCATCCCTGAAATTCCAAGTTTCTGCTCCATACAGTGCCATGGGTACAAGAATTTTTTGTAGAACATTTTTTTTTCCACTCATCTCCAAATACATATTCCTCATAACACTTTTCATTCCACCAAAGCATTCACTTGCTTCTTTTACTCTATAATTCACCTCCACATCCACATCATTCACTGACACATGTGACCCCCGAACAAAATCTCCACTTCCTCAAACCTCTTACTTTTAATGCTCACATCCAATATCATTATTCCTTGCATATATTATCATCATACTTTTGACCACATTCACTCATAATTCTTGTCATGGATTGCCTTTGTATTTGAGTTGATGTACCAAATCTTGGCCGTGATTTGAACAGGTGTTTCAATCTCCTGGCCAGTGTGATTATTTTGCCTTTTAATGGGTTTCCATTCTTCACTTGGACAAAAAAAAAAAAAAAAGAGGTGATGTGCAAAACTTATTTAATTTACATACTATAAAAATATAAGATTTCGACTTACACTGTAGTTGGGTATGAACAGTGCTAGCAAGGGAGTCAGGGAGAGCCAATGCTCATGTCTCCTTAAATTTATACCATGACTGCACAACACCGGTGCCAAGGACAGGCACTAATGTGTGCCTCCATAAACCTATTCTATCCCTATTTGCCTGGCTTCTCACAATCCTTCTACTTCTTTATTTGTGTGTAAAAAAATACTTACAAATTGTCAATCATTACTGATTTATACTAATGGGAGAACATAAATACATATGCAAGGATACTACTTTGTAGTCATTTTGTTACATGCCCCCTGACCTCTGAAGGGAGAAGGCCTTCTGCAACTAGGGCATTTTTAAAGTACAAACAATTTATATAAAATCTTATTTTCTAATTTAAGATGGCCCATTAATTGGTTGAACCCAATATCAATGGTCATCCCATTTAGGATGACCAGCAATATGGCTCTTGCTAGAATGTAGCTTGTGGTGCCATTATTCACGTCCCCTTTGTGTCATTAAGGCATCATGGAACATGACACTTCTTTCACATAATCTTTGAAACTTTGTCACCAACTATTTCTGTCAGTGTCTTCAACTAGTAACAAAAGGTTTGCTTACTATGTCCCTATTACTTACGTATAGAGTTTTCACGCTCCCTCATGGTCTGGTCAACAAATAGTTTGGTTTTCTTGGGAATATTGAGTTTGAGAGCCTGTACTTGAGATGGTCCTTGGGGTTCCTCTATCTCAAATCTTGCTGTTCGCTTGAGGATTTTCACCAAAAGCCCTCCACCTGTGGGATGGGGAGAGAGAGAGATAAATATAAGAACATATATATATTTCAAAATAATAAATCATTAAGGTTTTGTTTGTAAATGTAAATTATGTAAATCACATATACAGGGGGTCCTTGGTTTACAATGGTCTTGAATTATACCATTTCATGGTTATGATGCAAGTGCTCCTTGTCCCTGTACATTTCTTCTTACTGATTTCTTACCTTTTTCTTTTTAATACAAAGAACTAGTCAGTAGGCACCAGCAGAGGAATATATTTCATACAATAATAAACCAGGCATTGTGTGTCATTTTGTGTATTTACCTAGTTGTATTATACAGGAAGGGGAGCTATGCTTGTGGTGACCCGTTTTTGTACCTCGCAAGATCAACTTTGTTCTTAAATTCTTGTATTGTGTTTGCACACACTATTTTTTCATCCAATTTATTCCATATATCTATCACTCTGTGTGGGAAGCTGTTCTTTTTCAGGTTTCTTTCGTAGTTATCCTTTTTGAGTTTCATTGCATGTCCTCTTGTTTTTCCTCTGTCCCACTTTAATAAGTCCTCTCTATCAAGGCATTCTTTTCCTTTCATAATTCTGTAGATGGTTAGTTGGTCCCCTCATCCTCTTCTTTGTTCCAGGGTCGGCAATTCCAGTTCGCCCAGTCTTTGTTCATATGTCAGGTTTGAAAGTGTTGGGGCCATCTTTGTCATTGCTCTTTGTATTATTTCTAATTTTATTATATTCTTTTTTGTAATGGGTGACCATATCATCGCTGCATATTCCAGTTTTGGCCTTATCAGTGTTTGTAATATTTTCTTAATCATTTCCTTATCCATGTATTTAAAGACCACCTTTATTGATCTCAACAAACTGTATGTTTCTCCGACTATTTTATTTATGTTTATCTGGCGACATGTCTTTGGTGATGATTACTCCTAGGTCCCTTTCAGAATTTACTTTCTTTATTTATTTTCTGTCAATTTTATACTGTCCTGATATTCTATTATTGCTTTTCCCAAATTCAATTATACTGCACTTCTTGATGTTGAATTCTACCTCCCATCTCTTGTTCCACTCTAAGACTTTGTTCAGATCACTCTGTAATGAGTCACAGTCTATTTCAGAGTTTATTCTCTTTAATAACTTTGTGTCATCTGCAAAGCAGTTCATGTAACTTTCAATACCTTCATCCATGTAATTTTAAAATATAGCAAACATTATTGGAGCTAGTACTGATCCCTGTGGGATGCCACTACTCATTTCTTCCCATTTTGAATATTTGTCTCATTTTTCTTCCATGTAGGAAGTCCTCCATCCAATTCAATAGTTTTCCATGTATGCCTCCTATTGTTTCCAGTTTATATAGCAATTTTCTGTGTGATACCTTATCAAATGCCTTTTGTAGGTCCAGGAAGGCACAGTCTGCCCAGTCATCAGTTTCTTGCAATTTATCTATCAATCTTGAATAGAAACAAATCAAATTAGTGGTACATGAGCTTCCCTGTCTGAATTCAAGTTGCCTCTGGTTCAATATATTATTCTCCTCCAGATATTTTGTCCATCTATCTTTGATGATTCTCTCACAAATTTTAACTATTGTACTCATTAGGGACACCAGTCTATAATTTGTTGGGTCTTCCTTACTTCCCCCCTTACATATTGGCACTATATTGGCATTTTTCCAGTCTCGTGGTAGTTTTCCTTCTTTGAGTGAGCATTCAATTATTTTGTATATTTTTCCTGTTAGTTCTTCTATACATTCCTTTAGTATCCAGTTTGCAACTCTCTCCAGACCATGTCACTTGTTAATGTCAAGCTTCAATATTTGATTCCTTATTTCATTCTCAGTAATATTCAATTTCTTCATTGGAGGAAATCTTACTTCAATTCTTTGGTCACAGTTTTGTAGATTTTCTTCCTCTTTGGTGAATATAGATTTGAAATGATTGTTCATAATATCTGCCATTTCTATATCTTCTGTGTATTCTCTGTTACCTTGACATAATTTAAGTATTTCCTGTTTATTTTTTAGTTTGCCATTTACATGTCTATAAAATAATTTGGGTTGATCTTTACATTTGTCTATTATATCTTTTTCATAATTTCTTTTTTCTTCTCTACATATTTTTATATATTCATTTCTTAGTTTGGTGTATATTTTTAATTTCTCAGATTTTTTTCCTTTTTCCATCTTTTCCAGGCTTTATCTCTTCTGTCTTTTGCCTCACTGCACTTTTTATTATACATACATATACCAAAGGCCTTTTCCCCCTTACAAGGGAGGTAGCCAAAAAGGAAAAGGTATAAAAACCATTCCCACCCATTCCATCCCTAAATACACTCCACTCCCCTCCACCCTCTACCCTCCCTCTTATCTTGGCACCTCCTGGATGACAGGTCATCCCTGCACCTTGTCCACTGCCCTGGGTCAGAAGCAGTGTCACAAGACACAGCATATCCACAGCAAGGCTGCTTCATTAAATTGGCACCCCCCCCCCCTCTGTGTCCCCTCATGCAGAAAAGGAGAAGACGGGGAGAAATCCCTTCGGGCTGTGTCAAATTTTTCTCACACATACTACCTCACCCCCCATTCCACCTCATGCATCACATCATCCATATACAACCATTCTCCATTCACCCCTGTCTTCTGTCCTTTCCTGTCCTTCCTCAACAGACATCCCCCTCTTCCCCAAAGCCCCTTTCACCCCATCCATCCATGTCATCCTAGGTCGACCCCTCATGTTCACTCCCTCCACATCTGCCTTCCATACCTCTTTCACTAGTCTTTCTTCACTCATTCTTTCCATGTGTCCAAACCATCCCAATACTCTTTCATCCACCCTATCTACCAACTCCCTTTCCACCCCTGTTCTCCTCTTCACCTCCTCATTTCTCACTCTATCCACCCTAGTAACCTCCATCATACTTCTCAGACACCTCATCTCAAATACATTCAAACTCCTCTCTTCCTCTCTTATGTTCCATGTTTCTGCCCCATACAGTGCTGTTGGCACAATCACTCCTTCATACAATCTCCTCTTAGCCTCCATTCTCAAATGTCTATTCCTCATTACACTTTTTAATCCACATTCTACCTCAACCCCCACTCCACCTTTTCCCGCCACATTTGCACCCAAGTATCTAAAACTATCCACTTCCTCCAGTCGCTCTCCCTTAATGCTCACTTCCAGTCTGCTGCCACTTTCACCCCTTGTACATCTCATCACCTTACTTTTACCCACATTTATCTTCAGCTTTCTTCTTTCACACACTCTCCCAAACTCTGTCACCAACGTCCTCAATCCCTCTTCTGATCCTGCCACAAGCGCAGTGTCGTCCGTAAACAACAGCTGGCTCACCTCCCACTTTTCTCCATTTTCTTTAACCATCTCCAATCCCTGACCCACCACCCTTGCATTTACCTCTTGCACCACCCCATCCATGTATAAGTTGAACAGCCAGGGCAACATAACACATCCCTGACAAAGTCCCACCTTTACCTCGAACCACTCACTCTCTCCATTTCTAATCCTGACACATGCTCTACTACTCTCATAAAAACTCTTGACAGCTCCTAGAAGCTTTCCTCCTATCCCATATATCTGCAAAACCTCCCACAGTGCCTTCCTGTCTACCCTGTCATAAGCCTTTTCCAAATCCATAAAAGCCCAAAAAACATCCTTACCTTTTCCTATAGCTTTCTCACATATCTGTCTTACCACAAAAATCTGATCTACACAACCTCTACCTGTCCTAAATCCACACTGTTCCTCGCCAATTACTCCCTCTGTTCCTCTCCTAATCCTCTCAATCAAGATCCTCCCATAAGCCTTCCCAACTACACTTAACAAGCTAATCCCTCTGAAACTACTACACTCACACTTGTCCCCTTTTCCCTTGTAAAGTGGAACTATACAGGCATTCCTCCAGTCCTCCGGTACTCTACCCTCTCTCCAGCAAACATCAAATAACCTCACCAGCCAGTCCACCATCACTGTACCTCCTTTTTATTATACCAGGATTTTATATATACCCTTTCCTGTTTTTTTGTAGGTACATACTTATCCACTCCTTCATTATAGATTTCCTTCCAAATTGTCCATTACTCTTCCACCTTTGTTTCTTCTTTATTAAATTTTTCTCAATTTGCTTCTTGAAAGAATTTTCTAAGTTTCCCAAAATCTGTTTTGTTATACATTAGTCTTTCTTTTCTGTGTTTTTCGTTAATTTCTATATTTGTTTTTTCATTTAATTCTAGTTCTAGTAGTATGTGATCACTTTTTCCAATTGGTGTCTTGTATTCAATTTTATCCACAATTTCGGGTTCTGATGTGAATGTCAAATCCAACCTGGAGGGTTCATTGTTATTTCTATATCTGGTATTTTCCTTGACCCATTGCGTCAATGTGTAATCCATGGTAATTTCCAATAATATGTTTCCCCAGTGATCTTCTCCACCTTTTACAGTCATTTTTTCCCAACATATTTCTTTCGAGTTAAAATCACCCATAATTACCAGATTTCCTTCTTTCTTTAGTATTTCATTTAGTGTTTTTCTTGTGTCTTCCAGCATTTTGGAGTTTTCGCTTTCATTCCATGCGTGAGTTTTAGGCAGGACATAAATCACTGCATACTTTCTATTTTTCATATCTCTATCCTCAACTCTTATCATAATCAACTCCACATTGTTCTCTCCTTCTATGACTTTTGTCGCATTTAGGCCTTTCTTGGTTAGCAACATGACTCCTCTACCCTGGTTTGTTTCTCTATTTCTGAAACAACAATTATATAATCCTTGGCCTATACTATTTGGTGGTAATGATCCTTTCAATTTTGTCTCCACAATCCCCATTATATCTGCCACTCAATATATGTTCTCTTATTTATGTTATTTCTATTTTATGTTTTTTCTTTTATTATATATATATATTTTTTGTACTTCATTATGGCTCCCATACATAAAGTGGGCTCTTCTGATGGCAATGCATTGAAGAAAAGGATAGAAATCATCATGGAAGGAGCTTACTTAAGCTTGTTCCAACCTATACCGAAAATCAATTTATGACATGATATAAAAACTCAACTCCATCATAACTCAAGGACACCCTGTGTGCATTACAGTATATGATCATTGAAATTTGCTCACTGATGGCACCTTTCATGACAAGAATGAGTGTATTGTCCTCCCGTCCAAACCTATCAAATTTCATAGCAGAAACACTGTCTTCTGTGTGTATCGTATCAACAAGGTGTTTATCACGGTATATGAGAACACGACGATCAGACATAGCCAGGGCTGTAAGACACAAGCCTAGAGTACGTATTTCCATGGATTCCATGCATGTCACTGACGCTGTCAGTGGAACTGTCCACAGCCGCTTGCCCTGGAAACACAACACAATTACTGGAGTTAAGTTTTCTGTACAGATTGTCTCATTTTACAGCTACCTGATTGTTCTCCCATCCTATACAGGGCATTGGCTGCATAAGTTTTATGCAGTCAATATTTTTGGAACTTTGGTGACACCTCTACAGACCAGTCATGCAGTACTTTCTTATGACTGGAGACTAATCTCTACAATGACAATAATGCTCATCACTTTTGACTTCTACTGTCCCTACTTTCTGCTGTCCATCTTAAATTTCTCTTTTACCACCTCCAAGGAAAGAAGCAATGGATATTGCCAATGAAATAAAAAATATACTTACCCTGTTATTGTAGCAATGAAGATTTTTGTCCATTGTTGCAACAATAATACTCTTTTCTTTCCTTAGTAACCCCACAGGTTGTGAGTTGAGCTCAATTGTAGGTTTACCAACTTTGCAGCCCCGCTTCAGCGTGTAAATGTGGCCATTCCGACAGGCCACTACCACCCGGTATTCTACATCATATAACCCTGATACTGATAGGAAAACTGGAACACTTTGGAGACTCATCTGAAAACCAGAACTATCAATACTTCCCTAATAAAAAAAATCCAGCCAAATTTTTATATAAATCCCTAATGTTTTTATGTGAAAACTTAAAAATCTATTTTTTCTATCCTTCATACTTACACTGTTGAGAATGGTGAAGGCTTCAGGATCTAATATGAAAATATTAGCACTTTCTGTTCCCAAGACTAGGCATGAGATAGCATCCTCCTCGGCATGACTCTTTTTCAGAGTGGAAATGCAGGTCACCACAGTCTGTAATGCAAAAGAAACCTCACAACTTCTGAGTCATAGTTAAAAGAAAAAAGGACCAGCTCATCAGCTTGTGATTGACAGAAGTTATATGTAGCCTATCACACTGTACAGTGCTTTTCATATCATGTCATTTATAGAGGTAAATGACATGAAGGCATCAATCAGGTCAGGTCAAACTGGGATAGCTTCTTCAAACAGAGATGGCAAGTTGGTGTGATTCACTGATCAGTGCCAAAGTGCTACAATCTCTACTTAGTAGAACTGTAGCATTTGAGGAGACTGTTGAGGGCCCTATAGGGGTGTACTGAGTTCTTCACTCAAAGACTTAAAACACAGACTACAAACTGTGTTTGAAACCTGAGTAGAAAATGGTGACCAGGAAAACATAGGGAGGTGGTAGAAAGCCCTCACCAGGCCCACTTGAATGCAGGAACTCTTTTCAAGCTCCCACTGGACTACAAAAAGAAGAAATGAAGGAGATGAAAGAGAGGAAGGGTAGGGCAGACTCTAGATCCCTGCCCACAGGTAAGATATTGGTTATAGGGGATAGCTAGGTGAGGTATTTAGATAGGGCCTTTTGTGACAAAGACTGGAAGCATAGGACTCTGGTGTGTTTCTCCAGGTTGGGGATAGGTGATGTTAGAGACAGGACTGAAGAGTGTATGGTTGGAGGTATTAGACCCATTGTTTGCTTGACTGTCATTCACATATATGGCAAACATAATTGGAGCCAATACTGAACCTTGTGGAACTCCACTAATCACTTCTTCCCAAGTAGAACTCATATCTCTGAGCACTACTCTCATTTTCCTTCCATGCAAGAAGTCCATCCATTTCAGTAGTTTACCTTGTATCCCTCCTATGGTTTCCAGTTTTCTTAATGGTTTTTTGTGTGTAACTTTATCAAAAGCTTTTTGTAGGACCTAGGAAAACACAATCAGCCCATCCATCCCTTTCCTGTATTATATCTAGTAGTCTTGAGTAAAAACAGATGAAATTTGTGGTACATGATCTTCCCTGTCTAAATCTGAATTGTCTCGGATTTAGCATATTGTTCTCCTCCGGGTGTTTTATCCATCTACTTTTTACAACTTTTTCACACATTTTGGCTACCATGCTTGTGAGGGAAACCAGTCTGTAATTTGTTGGGTGTTCCTTGTTTCCTCTTTTATATATTGGTATGATATCAGCATTTTTCCAGTCTTCTGGTATTCCTTATTTGAGTGAGCAACTTATTATGTTATATATATTGTCTATTAGTTCTTAACATTCTTTTAGTATCCAGTTTGTGATTCCATCTGGGCCATGCAATTTCCTGACATCAAGGTTCATTAACTGATCCATTACTTCTTTCTGTGTTACAATTATTTCCTTCATGGGGGGGATCTTATTTCTCTCCCTTCATCTCAATGTTGTTGTTGTTGTTGTCGTTCCCTAGACTGTCTGTCCGAGCAGTCCCGTCTCCCCAAGGAAGGCCATAGCCGAAACTGGGTTTTCCCACAAATCCTTTATAGAGTGTATGTTGTGTTGTTTGCGTGCATGATTGTGTATAATGCAGTCTTCCATTATGTGTTGTATGGTATGGGGTGAAGTGTTACATCCTGGGCAGCTGTTCACAACACGGTCATCCAGCCTCTTCTGGTAGCTTAGAAGTGCTGGGTGGTGACCACATCGCAGTCTGGCCAAGTGGACTCTGTCCTTTCGTGGGAGAGAGGATTCAGAAGGGTGGATATTAGGGGGTCTGGCATGCAGCAGTGTGTTGTCTTTCAGTGTGTTAATGGAGCGGTGAGTGATATGATTATGAATATGTTTCCGGAGGCTGGTATTTGGTGGTTGTGGAGGAAGAGAAGAGAGTATCTGTGCATAATAAAGGTCTTTGGGTGTAGTTTTAATGTTTCTTGGTGTGTGTGGGTGTTCTGCTATGTAGTGTAGCGGGTGTGATGTGTTTGTGGTGGCTGCAGCAAGTGTTTGTGTGCCTCTCATGTCGAGGTGGTCCTTGACTTTGAGGACTTTTGTTTCATGGTGTAAATGGTCTGTAGGTGTTGTATTTGTGCAGCCTGTAATTGTTTTTAGGGCTTTGTTTTGTATGATTTGAAGGGTGTTGTGGTGTGTCTCACTGAGATTAGGAGCCCATGCAGAACTCGCATAATTCATCACTGAGCGTATGCATTGTTTGTATATTGTTATATTAGTTTCTTTGTTTTGTCCAAATGTTGTTCCAGTGATTGACTTAAGTGCGTTAAGTCTAGGTGTGCATTTGTTTTTGATGTTTGTGAGGTGTTGTTTGAAAGACATGGATGTATCGTATGTTACACCAAGAATTTTCGGTGTGTTTGTGTGTGGTATCAGTGTTGTTGATGTAGAGATGAGGGATGTATTTGTGTTCTTTTGTCCAGTTGGTGAGAAGTGTTGCTGTAGATTTGGTTGGAGCTATTTTGAGTCTGTTTGTGATGAACCATGTGTTGAGTGTGTCAAGGTAAGGCTGGATTATTTCTGCAGCTTTGTCTGTGTTATGATGTGTGCATGTGATTGTTATGTCGTCTGCGTAGGAAGAGATTTGTATTTCTGAGGTGTCTGGTGTGGGTAAGTCATGCATGTATAGATTAAATAATGTGGGGGATAGAACTGAGACCTGTGGTACTCCGTTCTTAATGTTTCTTATGTGCGATGATTGGCCATTATATGACACATGAGCATTCCTGCCTGCCAGATAATTGGCCAGCCATCTTTTGGTGTTATTGTGCATGTCTGTGTTATATATTTTATTTGTTAGGTTGTGGCGGGGGATAGCATCAAAAGCTTTACTAATGTCCAATGTTATAAGAAGTGTTCTGTGGTGGGGCCTATCTGAATTGATGCCATCTAAAATTCTTTGTGTGAGGTTTGTCAGAAGAGTGTTTGTGGAGTGTAGTGGCTTAAAACCGTGTTGTGAGTCAGCAAGGGGAATTATATGGTGTGACAAGTTTAAGTATTAGGCGTTCAATGACTAGAGGGGGTGCAGAGAAGTGTGATTGGGCGGTGCGATGTTGGGATTGTTGGGTCTTTGTTCGGTTTTGGAATGGTGATTATTTTACCATGCTTCCAGATGTCGGGTATAGTGTTGTGTGAATAGCTGTAGTTTGCAATGTTTGTGAGTGCGTGTATACCTTGTGGTCCAATGTGTTTTAGGTGGATGTTGCTTATGTTATCAGGGCCACAGGCAGATGAGTGCTTGAGATTATGCATTATGAGTTTTGTCTGACTGTCTATGAAGGGTGCATAGTCTGAGTCTGTGGGGAAGTCTTTCTTACGTCGAATGGTGCGTCGGTCATCAGGGTGAGATTTAAGATGGCTCGTCTGTGCAAAATGACGTATGAGTGCGTTTGCTTGTTGTCTGTTTGAGGGTACATTATCTGTTGTTGTGATTATTGCTGCGTGAGAGCGTGTAGTGTTAGTGTTGGATAGTGTGATGCTGTTGAGTGTTTTGTACAATTTGCTGGTGTTTGTTTTGTGATCAAGTGTATTGATAAAGTTTTGCCAATTTTGTGTTTTTTGTTCATGTATTTTATTGGCAATCACAGTGTTTAGTGTTTGTATTTGGTCTGCTATGTTTTGAGAGATAGGTGTGGGGGTATCGTGTTTAAGTGTGTCACGTTGTCCGATGAGGCCTTGGATTTCTGGTGTGAAGTTGGGGTTGTGTGATTTTCTGTTGCCTCTAGGGATGTATCTCTTGTCTGCGTTTTGTATGATTGTATTAAAAGCGTGCACAGCATTGTTTATGTTTGTGATTGGTGTACTGTTAAGTGTTTCAAAATGTTGTTCTGTCTCTTCAGTAAAGGCTTCCCAGTTAGCTCTCTTGTAATTGGTGTAAGTGTGTCTGTGGCCAGCTGGGGTGCATCTTGTTTTGGTGGTGATGATGATTGGAAGGTGGTCAGAGCCAAGGGCTCCGACCACTCTCCATGATGTTGTTGGGGTTAGGCAGGGGGACCAAAGGTGATATCAGGAGAGGAGGGAGTGTAGAGGGCTTGGTATGGGATATGTGTATGATTATGCGTGTTGTTCATGATAGTCAATGAGTCGAATTGAGTCTGTATATCAAGCCCTCTGTCTGTGTCAGGGTTGTCGACATACCAGGCAGACGACTTGGCGTTGAAGTCACCACCCATGATCAGGTTGGGGATTGAGGTTAGTTGGCTAAGTTGAGGTCTGAAGGTGTTTGGAACTGTGGGGGATGATTGGGGGGGAATGTACATGTTAACTATTGTCAGTGTTGAATTGTTGCCTGTGCGGATACAAATGGATTGGGTTTCTGTTGTGTTATCTGTGGTAGGGAGGATAATTTTGGTTGTGGCACTTGTGTCCACAAAACAGATGGAGTGGTGGATCAGGGTGATGAGTCCACCGCCATTGCCGTCAGTCCGGTCTTGTCTGATGGTGGTGTAATTATGAAATGATGGTGTTTTGTGTGAGTGTCTTAGTTTTGTTTCTTGTAAAATCGCAATGTGTATGTTGTGTTGTTTAAGAAAGTGTTCAAGTTCATGTTTTTTAGTGTTAATACCGTCAATGTTGTGTTGTAATATGTTGATGTTGTGTGTTTTGTATGTGTTGTATGTTGCCGTTTGGGGTTGAGGTTGGGGTGGTAGTGGGGAAGGTGTAGGATCTGGGTCAGAGGGGGGGAAAGGAGAGATCGGGGACAAAGGAAGGGGAAGACTAATCGGGGGTAAGGGCAAAGGGAAATTGGGAGTGGGTAAGGGTGTTGGCTGTGGTTGGGGAGGTGGGAGTGGGGTTACTGGAGGGCAGGTAGAACATGTCCAAGTGTTTGTGTATTGGTTTGTGTCAGCAAGTGTTGTACAAGTGAGGTGGGCCCAGTTTTTGCACATATTGCACTGAACTGAGCCCTTTGTCTGTCTGCTCGAAGTAATGGGTTTAGAGCATGTTGGGCATGTGTATTTTGTGGTGGGCCCAGGATTGCTCTCTACATCTCCGGCTAAAAGTAGAAGAAGAGGGGTGATCGCCGGAAAATCATCCCTCGGTGCAGAAAAAACGTAACATTGTGTGTTGGAAAAAAAGGATTGTGGTACTCCCCCAGGTAGGCGTAGCTCCTCCTTGGGGATCGGTGCCATCTGCGTAGAGCTGATGGCCAGGGGTGGTTGCTGCTGATTGGCCCCCAACTCTTGGGGTTGGGGGGTGGTCCCACGACATAGACGTTGCAGCTCCAGGACCTCATCTGTGTATTCTATGTTCCCTTGGCATAGTTTCCAATTTTTTTTTTTTTTTTTTTTTTTTTTTTTTTTTTTTTTTACTGTTCACATATCTGTAGAATAGTTTTGGTTGATCCCTACATTTTTCAATTGTCTTTTTCATAGTTTCTTTTCTCCCCCCTGTGTATTTTTACATATTTATTCCTTTGATTTATATATGTTTACCACTTTCTAGGTTTTTTGTCTTTTCTCCATTTTTTCCAAGCTTTATTTCTTCTTTCACTTCACTGCACCTTCTGTTAAGCCAGCACTTAATATATGCCTTTTCTTGTTTTTGTTTTGGGACATATTTATCCACTCCCTTTTAATAGATTTCCATCAGAATCATCCATTTTTTTTCACTTGTTATCATTGTAGAATTTTTTCAAACTCGCTTTCCGAAAAAATTTCCTAAGTTTCTCAAAGTCCATTTTACTATACATCAGTCTTCCTTTTCTGTATTTCTTATTTCTCTCGGTATAAACTTCCTCCTTTAGTTCTAACTAAAGTAATATGTGGTCACTCTCCCCAATTGGTGTCTTGTATTCAATTTTATCACAATTTCAGGTTCTGATGTAAAGAAAATAAATCTAGTCTCAATAGTTCTTTATTTCTAAATCTAGTGTTTTCCTTTACCCATTGTGTCATTCTATGTTCTATAATAATGTCAAGTAATACATTTCCCCACGTATCCTTTCATTGTCGTCTCTTCCCAACAGATTTCTTTGCAGTTAAAATCTCCCATAAGTACCACATTACCTCCATCCTTCAGCATCTCATTTAATGAAAGCCTTGTATCTTCTAACATTTTAGAATAACCTCTCTCCAAGACTCCATTTTTGGGGGCACATAAATCACCACAAACTCTCTACTTTTCATGTCACTATCTTCAACTCTTAGGTGTTTGGTGTGTTTTGTGTGATGATTACATCTGGGGCAGTTTGTTTCTGTGGCCAGGCCTATTCTGTGCTGGCACTGTCTTAGTGCTGGATGGTGACCTTAATGCAGTCTTTTTAGTGTGGTTACTGCTTCTCTTGTGAGGAATTTTTCTGTGGGCTAATGTCTGGTGGGGCTTGGTGGATTAAGCTGTTTGGTGGTCAATCTTAGAGTTATTATCTTATGATCTGGGAGTGAATGTTTTTTTGTGTAGATGTGTTGTGGTACAGATGAATAGTTGCTTTAGATGTTGGAGTAGTATAATGTTGGTGTAGTTTTTTGTTGCTTGTGTGATGTTATGAAATGGGAGAGTAGGATTGAGGGCTCTTGCATAGAACTGCATAGCTATCATTTCCATGTGATGTTTTATGCAGGGGATTTTGGTTTCTGTGTGTAGGTGTTCTTAATGTTCTATTTTGCATACTTTGTAAGATGTCTATATATTCCAAATTTTTGTGAACCCTGCTGTGGAAAAATAGTCAATTGTGGTTTTAAAGAACAGTTTTTAAACTGTGATTAGAGTTTCCTTTTGCTGTCCAAATCCCATGTTTATGATTAATTTTAGTATGTTTATTTTCTTGTTAATTTTCACTGTCAGATCTCTGATGTGTGGGCTGAAGGTAATATGGATATCAAAAGTGAGATCCAGAACTGTTGGGTCCTTTTCCCACGAGAAAGTTTGGCCATATAGTGTTGTGTCTTGCTTCCTTCTAACCAGGGCAATTGGTGAAGGAGAGGGATAACCCTTCATCCACAAGGAGATAAGATAAAAGGGAAACAAATGGGTGATGGATGGAAGTAGAATGGGAGAGGCAGGTGCATGCCTACGCTGGCTACTTCCTTTTGGTATATAGAGTGGAATACCCTTCATCCACAAAGAATCTATATTCTGATATATAAACATTTGTGATATTGGAATGAAAAACCTTCACATATTGAAGTGGGCAACCTACCTGCCTCTTTAGCAAAAATCCCTTATGTATATCCAAGAACTTTGTCTGAGCAGCATGGTCAGTGCACATGAGAAATCGCTGGGAGCGTGTTGTCAAGCCAAACTCTCCTATCTCCTGGCGTATGGAATCCAAGATCTCATAGAGCAGACTCACATCTAACAAGTCATCTCTAGCCTGTTATGGATTCAGGAAAAGCATCAGTTACAATATCTTTATTGACAAATCTATAAATACTATACTTCTATGCCTCCAATATAACAATACAAGAATATTTTATTAACTAATCTACATTTCATTTACATATATATTCATGAATTTCATTCTTCTTCACTGCTGTACACCCATTCATTTATGCATAGTTTATGCTTAATCTTTACATTCAAGTACACACCAATTTTTCATTCTTCAGTTCTTCCAACTATTAACTAAATCATTCAGTGTTACTTAACCATTCTTTAATTCTAAAAAAAAATTCTACCTGAAGAAGCTCAGTAAGGACCAGCAATTATGGCCCTCCACTTTTGCTTCTCCCAATAAAAATATCTATTCCATCTGATACCTTGATACCAATTCTAAAACAAGTCCAATCCAAAGTAGCATAAAATTTCTCTCTAATTCTGCCAAAGTACACTAATAAAAGTAACAGCTTTGATTTTCACTGACTGAAAATATGCCACTCCACTTTAGCCAGCAGTAGCTCTCAAGCCCTTCCATAGGTCTCTCATGAAAGAAATATTAGACTGTTGTCTGTACTGTATTAGTGTATGAACTTGTAATATAAAAGATAAGAATTACATTTATAGTGTCGCACCAATGTACCTCCATCAGTCAAACTTGGTTTTAAAAACATTTATGTTGTCTGACAGAACTATTTCTTCCAGATTCATGTATTTGTATGGAAAACTGTTTCTTAATACCCTTCATATTTGGAGAGTAGGAGATGGAACCCAAAGAGCATTGCTCCTTTCCTGTATATTACAATTAGGTGCCAGTGTGATGCACCTGGAAAAGGCAGCATCACAAACTGGATGACATAGAGGCAAAGGAAGTACCTACACCACCAAAAAAATCTGGATGTGTAGAAGTGGGAGATGGCAATTAACAAATATCTCGACAGGTTTTTTTTTCTGGACCTATATCAGAGATATAGTTTTAGTACTGGTTTGGTTGGCCTGTGTCAACCTGTGAGTTATGTGTAGATGTTTGTGTTGTGTCTAAGGAAACAAGGTAGGTTTCAGTGTATTTGCATTTACCTAACTGTAGCTCCAGGAAAGGAGCTATGTCCATGAATCCTGCAGCCTTGAGAGTCCACTGCAAGACCATTGGCCTAGCCCCTTAGGGATGATACAGCTTTTGTACCACACCATGGTAGCTTAATCCAACTCAGTGAGGTTGCATGGATAATGTGAAGTGCATGTGAAATGTTGAACATGTGTGAAATGCAGTGGCTGTGAATGGAGTCTGAAACAAGTGTAATACCTAGTCTGGGCTATACAATCTTTAGGCTACTCCAAGAGTATGCACATCTGTATAGAAAACACTATCCAAGTTGAATGCTGTGAAACTGAAAGCGACAGATTTTTTTTATATTACAATGAATGCTCCTCTACTAATTTCCTTGATATAATTCACAACCAAATATTTACCTGATTCCAAGCATCAAATTCCATTGGGTTAACCTCAAGAGTAGGCAGGGTGAATTTGAAGTACGGTCGTAGATTCTTATAGATGTATATGTAACTTCCAGAGGCTACAGCTACAGCTACATAAGCAAACAATAAAAGGTTTAATTAATACATTCTGAGTACACACTAAGTACTAACTACTGAATACAACCTATAACAAGTGGGGCAATATCTTATAAATTTCAATCAATTCTTTGCAAAATGGATCCAAAGTGGTGGAAAACATCACTATTAGGCTGGTTGAGGCAAACTCTGATTGAGAGTTGGTGTTATTTAGCAATGAATGTTGGGCACCAGTGTCACAATAGGGCTCGCATTAAGGGTGAGAAAAGGGGGAGGGGATGAGACAACGAGGGAGGTGACAATTGTGAGTTTCAAGTTGTGTCCAAGCTTGGTCTGCTTGTGAGGGAGGTGAGAAAGCAGGAGCAGTGATCCAGGCTCATGTATAATGCTCCAAGGTGATCTGAATCCTCAGCGTTCATCCAGCCTTTATACATATGGGCAGATTGACCCATGCTCCTAATTGATGTGAGGTCAAGTGTGATGCATGGGAAGCCAGAGACAAAACATTCTGATGCTGGTGACTCAGGAAGACAGAAGGTATGCATTCCTCAATGAATCCAGTGTTCATCATCAAGTGGCTGGCCAAGGTGCATGTTGGTCATTGCTGGCTGATGCTGGTACTGCAAGTGTTTCCTCAAGAAGGCTTTGTCCAACCTGTGGGCCTCAAGGAAGCTCTGGGCCAAGTCACATGGCCGGGGGGTGCAAATATGTCCCATAGGACCACTTGCAGGTCAGTAAGGTCATGGGGCACCCAGAGAAGATGTGAGGACAGGAGTGAGGAATGGGAGTGAGGACTACTCCTAACAATCACATCTAACAAAATGTAATAATTTAAGTTCCTTGTTATGGATGGAGTTCCTCTCAACTGAAAAGATTTGCCAGGCATCAGCAAGACTAAAGGTGTGTATATATGCATGTACATATGTTTAAATATGTACATAAGTACAGTCAGTGCCTAAAGTGATGGTGCCATATGTTTTTGGCTTCGTGACAGTGTAAGGCTACAAAAAAAATTAAGAAAAAAATCTATATCATACTTATATTATCATTAATACTTTGTTGGCTGGTCCATCCTCTTCAAGCAACTCTGAAGTTGTTTGGGTATAAATAAAGCCAGGTTTTGGAGGAGGAATGGTTCCAGATTCCTTCAGATCTCCTGAAGGTAGGTGATAAGCTTGGGTACTGTGTATGTGTTGCAGCCCTATAATTGGTGCTTCATTAGGCTCCAGACTTTTCTATGGGGTTTAGATCAGGACTATTATTGGGCCAGTCCTTGATGTAGTCAATATCCACCCACTCAAACTATTCATGGTTCAGTTTGGCAATGTGAACTGGAGCACCATCTTCCATAAATATTTCACTTTTGCAGGATGTTAAACAGTCCTCTTAAGTGGTCAGCAAGAAGCTCAAGATAATGTCCTTTGTTCACTGTTGGGTTTTTTGGCAACATTACTAAATCCCCAGTGCTATGGTACCCAAATTCCTCCCAGGCCATCACACTATCTAGGCATTTTACAGTTGCCCTCAGTGTATTTTGGAAGGTAAGAATCCAAGCTAGGACACAACCTGACACTCCCCCCTTGGTTGCCAGTCACTGTGAAGGTGGCCTCATTGGACCACAAAACTGTCTTCCACTTCTCTGGATCTCAGGCTAAATATTTATGACAAAACAGTAATCTTTTTATTTTTATTTTTGCAAAGCTGTTAAAATGGGCTTCTTTTGTGGTGCATTATACTCAAATACGAGGTTGTTATAGAGTTCTGTCTGTATCATCTGCATTGAGACATCCTGAAGGAGCTTCAGGTTCTTTTCCTCAATTCTTTTGCACTGATGTGAGGCTCATTGTCCATCTGATGTTTCAGTACCTATTTCAGTTCTCTCAGAAGTCACACATGGCCATCGTGACCTTTTCTTTTGAAGTTGCAGGTTGCTGCTTCCTGTATCCTTTTTTTTTTCCTCCTTTGCACTCTATGCTGTGCTACACCTATGATAGTACCTATTTCTTTGTTGTCTTTTCCAGCATGGCTCAGAGAACTTAAAGTTGCAATTTCCTCTTCTGATAATAATTCTTCCCTTGGTCTCATCTAGGATATTGGCTGCATGTTATAACATGGTAAAAATCTGCTCAGTAGCATGCAGCTGATACTTTAGGGTCTATATGGGGCACCCCTATGGACCAGAGCTACACATCATTTTGTTTGTGATAGAAGAATTATCTACTCATTGAGAAATAATGCTACTTTACTGTACTGTGAGTGTCCCTCCATTATGCTGTCCCCCCTTCTCTTCATATTGTACTGTACCACTACTCTGAGTATATATTTCTACTTTTGCCTCCCCCCACCGTGGTAGGGGAGAGGAAAGAATACTACCACCAAGTCTTTCCACTTAGGTCATAAAGGTGGCTAAAATGGGATGGAGTGTGGGACTAGGTATCCTGCTCTCCGTAACCTTTGGGAGTATATTCGTATGAGAAGTCAAGGCAAGAGGGTCTGGGAGGAGTTTTCCAAATAGAACATGGGTGTGGTACAGATGAGAGTAAAATGGAAGAGATAGGCAATATGTGAGAAGGGAAATAGATATGTTGGCATTAAGTGAAACTAAATTGAAAGGGAGGGGCGAGTTTGAGTTTCGGAGTGTAATGGGGAGGATGTTGGGAATGGGGAGAGGATGAGGGAGGGAAGGGGTGGCTATACTTGTAAGTGAAGTGATAGGTAAGTGTGTGCTGGAGTGGAAGGTTTCTTCAAGGTTAATGTGGATGAAGGTGAAACTGGGGACATGTGGATCTTTGTAACCACATATGGGCCCCATAGTGAGAAGAGTGCAGAGAAAAGGGAGGCATTTTGGATGAATTTAAATTGGTGCATAGAAAGTTTTGGGATGAATGGCTATGTAGTGATATTGGGAGATCTCAATGTTAGAGTAGAGTATAAACAAAGAGATGGAGTGGTTGGGAAGTTTAGTGTCAGGTGAAAATCATAGCGGAGAGTTAATGGTGATGTGTTTAGAGAGTTGATGGTAGCTAACATAGTGTTTAGGAAGAAAGTCAAGCTCAAGAACAAATGGGAGAGGGTTGTGGATGGGTGGTTGATAAGGATTTAATAGGAACATAAGGATGAAGGAAACTGCAAGAGACCATAACGTCTGCACTATGCAGTTGCATGTCTATTACCACCTATCATCCCCATCCATAAAATTGTCTAACCTTTTCTTAAAACAACATATATTTTCAGCACTCACTACATGGTTAGTAAGTCTATTCCATTTGTTGACCACTCTATGGGTAAACTAGTTCTTACCTATTTCCTTCTTAAATCTAAATTTGTCCAATTTAAATCCATTAATGAGAGTCCTATCCTGTTGTCTTAATATGATCACCTTGTTTGCATCCCCCTTGTTAAAGCCTTTGATCCACTATTAGATCACCCCACACTCTGTCTTTCTAGAGAGTGTAAGTCAAGATTCCTAAGTCTGTCCTCATAAGTTAAATTTCTCAGCCTATGTATCATTTTGGGCATTCTCCTCTGTACTGATTCTAGTAAATTTATATCCATTCTATAGGGAGACCAAAACTGTGCTGCATGGTCAAGGATGGGTCTAATTAACACCAGATAGAGTTCAATAACTACCTCTGCATTTTTATTCATAACCATCCTAGCAATGAAACCTAATGCTCTGTTACTATTTCTGGCACTAATGTACTGTTTCCTTGATATAAAGTCAGAATTCACAAGCACTCCCAAGTCTCTCTCACACACAGTTTTCTCTAAAAAGATAGTATCTAAGGTATACATGCTTTCTGGGCTGTGTAAATCTATGTTTAATGTGTTGAACTTTTAGATATTGAAGTCCATTTACCATTTCACTGACCACATGAACAATCTGTTAAGATCTTCATGCAGCATCTCAGTGTATCCTCCTGACCTAATTAGGTGTCCTATTTTAGTGTTGTCCACAAACTTACTAACATCACTATTAATCCCAATGTCCAAGTTGTTTATATGCATAATGAGGAGTAAGGATTTGGATTTTACAATATTAATGGTAACCCACTGTTTTCTGTCACTAATCCATACTCTAATCCATTAAAATACTTTACTCCTATGCTATGGGCTTTGACTTTACTAGTCTCTGGTGGGCACCTTGTCAAACGCTTTGCTAAAGTCAAGGTAAATAACATCGTAACTATCATTGTGATTTGACACCTTGAAAACATTAGTGTATAAAGATAGAAGATTAGTGACACAATTTACCTTGGAAAACCCATGCTTTGAGTTAGAAATCAAATAATATCTCTTGATATGATATCTAAGTCTATTAGCTATTACTGATTCAAGCATTTTACCTATGACCAACATCAAACTGAATGGCCTATAGTTGTGCATAGATGATTCATCACCCTTTTTGAAAACAGGAATAGCATTTGCCTTCCCCCAAGAAACAGGCAGTAATCTAATTACTACTGACTTACTAAATATTTCTGTTAATTGGTCGCATATTTCAAATTTACACTTTAAATATTCTCAGAAAAATTTCAGGGATTTTGTAGCTATAAGTCTATCAATTTTTTTACTACAATGCTCAACATAGGATTGGTCTGCCCAGTTGAAAAACATAAAACACACTGTCAAATATTAATAAAAAAAGTATATATATATATAACTTTAGTTATTTCACTCACCATTAACCCTTTCTATATGATGATGCCTACATAGGTGTCATGAGGACCAAGTGGGTATACAAGGATGCTGGTGTCAGCATCTTGATTATATCTATTTTGTAACTGTAGTTGAGTGACCCCCATATTCTGTGAAATGGCCTGATCATATTTTCTGTGGTTATTAACACTCAGAGTAAAAGAACATGAGTAATACAGCTGTTACTTTATATTTTATAATGCAAATATTGTGATACATCATCATACATCAGGCAGCTCATGCTGCCCGTGAGAACTTGACTCGTATTGACGAGGTTAATATTTAGTAGGACACCCTTTCCTCTTGATAACCTCCTGCAAGCATTTTGGGACAGAAAGGGCAAGGTTATGAAGTGTATCCTGTGGTATCCTTGCTCAAGATTCCCAGATCTCCTTCAGCTTGGGTACAGTAGAGATGTCTTTCCCTAGTGAATCACATTTTGCTCTCTCCCACAAGTTTTTAACTGGATTTATGTCTGGAGTATTACTAAGCCAGTTTCTGGTGTACTCAATCACACAATCATCCAACCATTCGCTCACTGACTTAGCCTTGTGTGCAGGGGCCCCATCTTCCTGAAAGATGGCCACCTGTGTGTCATCAATGCATCAGGAAGATGGTTACACAACAGTTCTAAATACGTATACTGGTTCACTGTTTGATATTTAGGAAGCACTTGAAGTTCAGCAGTACCATACCCACTTAACACATCCCATACCATAAACAAGTCCAGGTGTTTTACAGTAGCTTGGATATAGCATAGGTCAAGAGGGTTGCTACCAGGCTGCTGATACACATTACCTCTACTCTTAGACACTGTAAAGGTGGATTCATCATTTCATAGCACACTCAACAATTTGTCACTATCCCAACTGCCATATTTATGAGCAAAAGCAACTCTACTGCACCTCTGTTTAAGGGTATGAAGAGACTTCATGACGGGTCGGTGACTCACATACTCAAGCCCCATGATCCTATGATTCATAGTTATACTGACACCTTGCCAAACAGTTCAGGGTTACTTTCCTTGATTTTCCTTGCAGTCACTCATGGATTCGACTCAACCTGATGCTTTACAATTGTCTGGGCCCTTTTACTGGTCTTCAGTGCCTTTCCAGGCCTCTTTTTCTGAGTGGGAGTGGAGAGGCCACCCTCCTAGTGAAACTTGGCAACCCAGCATCTAACACTTCATGAACACACGCCAACCTGTTCAGCTATTTCCTTCATCATACAACTGGATTTCTTTAGGGCTACGATTTGGGCAATGGTTTCCTGCAATGAATTCTTACTAGAACCCATATTCACAATAATGGGGATTTAGAAGAGGTGGCAGTGGGGGTTGAGAAGCTGAGACACACTAGACACTTGTGGCATAAATCCTCCCCCCGCAGTGGTAACACAACAGCTGAGCATGTTGGTTTCTGGTGGGATGATTAACTTCACCCACAACACTACAATGGTAGGCGGCACATTCAAATGGTGCAAAAACTCACGCTCTTAAGGATGTTTCCATTTTCGACATTGCACTGGTCACTGCAGCCCTGGCAGACCAATCCTATGTTGAGTACATTACTTCTACCTTATTAATGGTGATGTTAGTTAGTCTACTTCCCTCATCCCCACTGAAAATCAGGTCACAGTCAGGTACCATATCTAACCTCTCCTTTGTAAATACTGTGAGAAAATGTTTGCCTCACTCATTTTTTTCCTCCAAATCTATTATGACATCTTCATCGTTTTTAACTGGGTACATCCTTTCCTCATTTTTGTTCTGTAAAGATGAAAGAAGTCTTTTGGGCTGAATCTCACTTGTCTAGCAACCTTAATTTTTAAGTTATGTTTTGCTGTTCATGCATTCTTTAACCAGTCTATCCACATTGATACATTTAGACAGACTATGTAGTGGTATCCAGAAGGAGAGTACGAAGAGTTTTGGATGTCCATGTCCTTAAGGGAGAGAGGAGGAGAATATCAGACAAATTTTTGGAAGGTAAGTCAAGAGTGGAGGATAGATGGAAAAAGAGGAAAAGGATAGAAGGTAAGGAGGTACTTAGAGTAAACTGTTTAAGTGATAAGGAAAAGGAGCAGAAGTACAAGGGGAAGTTGTGAGAAATGTGGAAGATGGTGGAGGATAGAGTAGAGGTAGGAGTGGAAGAGGAATGAGTGTGTTTCAAGGAGGGAGTGACAAGGTGTGCAAAGATAATGTGTGGAACAAGGAGGATGGGAGGGAACAGAAGGAAGGGTAGTGAATGGTGTGATGATGAAGTGAAGAATGTTGTAGAACAGAAGCAAGCATTCACGGACTGGTTGCAAAGTAGGACGAGAAAAATATGAGAGGTACAAAGAAAAAAGAAGAGAAGCAAAACAAAAGATAAAAGAGGCAAAAAAGAGTGCAGATGTAAAATGGGGGAGGAGTATAACTGAAATTTATACATACATATACCAAAGGCTTTTTTCCCCTTACAAGGGAGGTAGCCAAAAAACAAAGGCATAAAAAGCACTCCCACCCATTCCATCCTTAACCCCTTCGTTACCGACCCATCAACCTTACGTAAACAAACGTTTCAAACCATCCCACGAATGGCTGGAGCCTTATGTTTGTAAATACAGACACTTGCCACCACGTGGGTAGAAATAACCCAGAAACCGAGGCCTTGAGAGCCCTTAACCCTGGACAGGTAGCGTTGTGTCAGATCTGCACCAGGACGCTGCACAAAACACGTTTTTTGGTTTCTGCGCATAGACACCTGGCATGATCTCGCTTGTATTTCAGGGACCGTCAGTCATTCACCGGCCTCAGTGAAAGCAATATGTGTGTCACCTCTGCTCCGCAACCTTCACCCGCTATTGCCCTCCAAAGTTGTAAATGGTGCATATCTGACACCACGCTACCGTTACTCGGGTAAGTCACGCAATTGCAAAAGTTTTGCATTTTACATTACTGCACTATTACTTAGTGAAATAATTTTATTGTGTTTATCAGAAAATATCAGTGAATGGTGTAGCTACCCGTACCAATCGCCATATTGGATCGGAGGGCAGCGAAAATTTTATTTTGAGGCTAATTTCTAATTTTCAATTTTTTTCTATTATCAGATTTTAGCATGGCAAAGAGAAGCCTGACGGAGGAAGAGTATTTGCAGGCCCTTTTCGTGAGTAGCGATGAAGAGCCTTCTATAGTGACTTTTGAGGCATATGCCCTCTCTGCCCTTCCTCTTCTAATGCCAGGACCAAGCTTTTGTGTGCAAAGTGCCATAAACCTGCATGTAACTCGCATGTCAAGTACATCTGTGACCAGTGCTTCGCACGTGGTAAGTTTCACGAATTATTTTTTTTTACCAGTTTATACTTACTAAATATAATTTTTAATATTTTTTATCCTCATCTAAGGCCATTGTAAATTACTTTTGCAAAATTTCATGCATATCCATCAATTATTAGTACTCTAAATATGCCTTTCTTTTACGTAAATTGCGCACAGTAAGGGTTACATTGAAACTAAGCCTTTTTTTTTTAGTTTATATTCACTAAATATCATTTTCTAAGGTTTTGCCGTCATCTAGGATTATTGTAGATGACTTCTGGAAAATTTCATCCAGATCTAATAAGTATTACTACTATAGATATAGCCTTCCTTTCACACCAAAAATTTTAGTGATTTTGTACATAAAAAAATTAACCGCTTTTTCTTTTCTTTACAGATTTTGCAGTTTTGCTCCAATCAACAATGTTTTTACATCAATCAACTCAGGAACTCTTCTACTTTCAAGAAAACACTCGTTATTAGTGGAATTTGGTATTCTAAAGTGTACAGTGCCTGTTATTTGACCAAATGTCTATTTTTACAAATTTTTTCGTAATCATGTAAGTAAAGTGTTATTTTTATATTCAGCGTTTTTTTCTCCTTCACCAGTAGAAAGTAGAGTCTTTATATTATTAAAATATAATAAAATAAATAAAGAAGGGCATAATGGTAACTGGGTATAAGCGCCCAAAGTGAAAGTAACAGATATGACACCACGCTACCTGTGCCGGGAGAGTTTGTCCATGCTACCTGTCCAGGGTTAATACACACAGCTTATAACTGTGACACGTGCGTGTCACGGGGAGCACACTCGGTTCCTGGCGGGTGCACTCAGCTGTGACACACAGGTGTCACAAAACACACATCCGGTACTCAAGGGGTTAACATACTCCACTCCCCTCCCTCCTATTTTGGCACCTCCTGGATCACGAGTCATCCCTGCATCTTGCCCACTGCCCTGGGTCAGAAGCAGTGTCACAAGACACAGCACATCCACAGCAAGGCCACTTCATTAAATCAGTGCCCCCCTCCCTCTCCATCCTCTCATGCAGAAAAGAAAAAGATAGGGAAAAATCCCTTCAGGCTGTGTCAATTTATTTCTCACACACACTCCCTCACCCCCCATCCCCCACCCACTCCATCTCATACATCACAGCATCATCCATACACAACCATTCTCCATTCACTCCTATCTTCTGTCCTCTCCTCTCCTTCCTCAAAGACATTCCCCTCTTTCCCAATGCCCATTTTATCCCATCCATCCATCTCATCCTAGGTCGCCCCCCTCATGTTCACTCCTTCCACCTCTGCCTTTCACACCTCTTTTGCTAGTCTTTCTTCACTCATTCTTTCCATGTGTCCAAACCATCTTTCATCAACCGTATCTCCCAACACCCTTTCCACCTCTGCTCTCCTCCTCCCCTCCTTGTTTCTCATTTTATTCAACCTAGTTACCCCTATCATACTTCTCAGGCACCTCATCACAAACACATTCAAACTCCTCCTCTCTTTCTCTCTTATGTTTCATGTTTCTGCCCCATACAGTGGTGTCGGCACAATCACTCCTCGTGGTGTAGAAGAGAAGAAGCAGGGTTTCATACTCTGTAATGGTTGCTTGCTGGTGCCGTGTGTGCAGGATTTGGCAGTAGTAAGGCATGACCAGTTCATTGAACTGGCCTGCAACATGGCTCATTAGTGTCTGGTCCAGGTGTGTGACCTCCACGAAATTATGGAGCTTCCTCCACATTACACAGGCCTCCTTCACCTCCTCCGTGGTGGGGCCCTGAACACAATCATCGTCTCCCTCAACCTCTTGCTGTTCCCAGGCCAGTTCGGCGACCTGTTCCTGATGCAGCTCCTTCAGCTCCTCGGTGGTCAGTTCATCCTCATACTCCTCTACTAACTCCTTGACATCCCCATCCTCCATCTCCAGGGCCCAGGTCCCTCCCTAGCACAACAATGTCTGAGATGACTAATAGACCAGAAGACTCAAAGTCCTGCTCCCTGTCAAATGATGACTAAAGCTTCCACGCTGCCTGTAGAGTCCTGATGGTAACCTTCTCCCAGCTCTTGCTAATCATCTTGACACAGTGCAAGATGTTGAAGTGGGACTTCCAAAATTCTCATATGGTTAGGTCTGTGTCAGTGGAAGTGTTGAAGCAGCATTCAAACAGAGCATGTGTGTACAGCTTCTTGAAATTAGAAATTACCTGTTGGTCTATCGGTTGCAGAATGGAAGTGGTGTTCGGAGGCAGGAATTTAGTTGTGATGAAATCCAGGTCTTGGGGAAGATGTGCCTGCATGTCAAGGGGATGTACTGGGGTGTTATCCAGCAGCAGGAGGCACTTCAGTGGCAGTCCATTCCCCTGCAGAAACTTCTTGATCTCAGGGCAGCACACCCCTTCAAGCCACTCCTGGCACAGCTGTCAGATTGCCCACGCCTTCAGGTTGGAACGGCACATCACTGGAAGTCTGCTCTTCAGGACGTTGCCCCTCTTGAATGTCCGTGGCGTCTCCAAATGATACACTATGAGCGGCGTGATCTTGCAGTCACCGCTCATGTTAGCACACAACATCACTGTAAGCCTGTCTTTCATGGGCTTATGCCCCGGCAAAGCTTTCTCCTCACTGGTAATGTAGATGCTGTTAGGCATCCTCTTCCAAAACAGCCCTATTTCATCACAATTAAATACCTGCTATGGCAGGTAACCCTCACAATGCACCAGCTCCTCAAACTCCTTGATGAATGCCTCAGCTGCGTCCGTATCCGTGCTTGCTGCCTCACCATGCCGTGTCACTCTGTGGATGCCTGTATGTTGCCAAAACTTCTCAAACCACCCCCTACTGGCTGTAAAGGGCACTGAAGGTGGTGTAAGTTGGCCACTGGTACCAACCTGTTGCCACTGCAGGTCAGCATACACTTGGTGAGCCCTTGAACAGATCATTTCCTCACTCAAGCTATTACTCTTATACTGCTTCTCCTGTATCCACACAAGCAATAACCTTTCCCCCTCATCCAACAATGCTGGCCTCTTATGTGTGCTCACATTCCTTATACCCTTAGACACATTAGCTGACAAAATTTTATCTTTATTTAAAAGAATGGTTCTTATTGTTGACTCAGGCATACCAAACTCTCTCACCAGCTTACAACACATAACAATGAGCAGCTTTGGCAATCACTTCCCTCTTTTTCTCAATCATGATGCTGGTTTTCTTACAAGCACCAGCTACAGTGGGACTTTGGAGGCATGTTAAAGGCACAAACAGCACAATACCAAGGGGTAGGCACCAAAAGAAGGACCAGTCGTGCACACAACAAACAAAGATGGCGGGAGGAGACACAACACAGTGTGTGAATGGTGACGTCGGCAAAATGGCAGCATGGGATTTGATTTTCCACACAGTAATGGACACCAATATGCCCGCATAATAGAAATTTTCCACATAAATAGCAACAAGATTTTTCCCTTAATTTGACTGCATAAATAGAATTTCGTGTACATAAGGGCATGTGTAAATAGAGGTACCACTGTACTAAATAGAATATAAAGATGATTGAGAGAATCCAGAGAGCAACTACAAAGATGGCCACAACGCTATCAAAACTGTCATTTGAAGATTGTCAAAACTAGAATTACTGACTCTGGAACAAAGAAGAGAAAGAGGTGACTTGTTGACCATCTACAGAATTATAAGAGGTGTGGAAGTCCTTGATAGAGATGACTTACTACATTGGAATAAGAGAAACACAAGAGGACATGGACGGAAACTCAAAAAAGAGTTAGAGAAGAGACCTGAAAAAAAAAAACAGCTTTCCCCATAGAGTGGTGGATGTATGAAACATATTAGACGAAACAATAATGTGTGCAAAAACAATACAAGAACTAAGAGCAAATTAGATATGGCGAGATACAGAGATGGGACACCACAAGCATAGCTCCCCTTCCCTTGAGATACAACTAGGTAAATACACACACAGCTCAATGGTGCAGTGGTAGCATTTGCAACTGCTAACCCAGCGGTCCAAGTTCAAATCCTGCCAAGGGCTGAAATAATTTCAGTATCACTGCGCTGCGAGCCGTTACTCCAACTCTCATGGGTGGGGAGTTAGGTGTATGTGTGTGTGTGCATCAGGTCACAGCATTACCCATAGATCAGTCATACATGAGCTCTGAACTCTCATCCAGGAGGGTAGTAGCTGTCAATTACGAGTTCAACATGTGATCCAAGACCATGGTGAATTACACATACCGTATTTTCCGGCTTAAAATGCGCATCGGGTTATAATGCGCACCCATGCACTTCGTTATCTCAGTACACAGATAGCGCGCACCGACATATAACGCGCATGCCCGATCGCCATCTAGCGAGAGAATCGAGAGCCAACTAAGAAAAAGTCGGAACTACATGTACCGGTATATGACTCATGTTGTGCGTTGGTCCCTTATTTGTAGCTTAAATAGTTTGTAGGAAATATGATCTAAAAAAAAATTATTGAAAGTAAAATATACAGAAAAATGTCGGGATTTTTACAGAAAATGTTCATTTTATATCTTGAGGAAATAATTCGTCTTTACCATTTTTTATTTAATACTGAAACAAACTACAGACTGTTTAGTTTTAGCTTTGAACCTGCAATGACAGTGGTGAAATAGGACAGTCTCTCATCGAGGTGACGTTTAGTTAATATAACTCCTGAAAGAGGGTGTTGTAGTCAGGTGTTTGACACGAGTTTATGAACGGCCGCAACGGAATTTGTACCATACCTAAAGTGAGGCAACAAAGCCAACATAAAATTCAAACTAGGTTCCTGTGAACATGGGCAAATATCATGAATATTGATCATGTTTCATGGTGTTTAGGCCTATTTAAACATGAAAAATAAGACTCGATAGATACCTACCTATACCAAATATTTATATACGGTAGCCCATGCTGGCGTATTCTTTCATGTCACCATGGCTGTTCTTCTTGTTCTCACAGAACGTCACGGAGAAGTGTGCCATCCCGACTTTGTGACGGCCAACATCGTCACGTTGTTGTGAAAAAAATTACACACACAGCCGCAGAATTTTTATCGTAGGCCGTAGATAATGCACACCACCGGATAACGCGCACCCCCCATTTTTAGGCCCTTCCAACGGAAAAAAGTCGCGCACTATACGCCGGAAAATACGGTATATATTCTTAACAGGTAATATCATTACAAAGTATTACATGGCTAATGCAAATGTCTTTAATAAGGTATGAAACTCTTACCCAAGTATTTTCTCTCCAATGACCACTGAATTGCATTTTCTGAAAACTAGGAAAACTATCAACCATTTTTTCTGTGCTGCAAAATAATTAGGAGAAGCAAATGAATTAACTACAAATGACACAGCATGTGCCTCAGAACACAAACATAGTGTCTCACCTGGTACTCGTGGCTCTGTTGTGTCCATGTGGAAAGTAACCACTCCAGTTGGAAGATCAATCAAGGTGTTCTCTGACATCAGTGTTGTCCCTTTATAGACCTATACAAAATAAATTAGTTTTAATAAAGACTGTATAAACTACTAAGAGGAGACTGTATGAAGGAGTGATTGTGCCAACAGCACTGTATGGAGCAGAAACATGGAACATAAGAGAGGAAGAGAGAAGGAGCTTGAATGTGTTTGAGATGAAGTGTCTGAGAAGTATGATGGGGGTTACTAGGCTAGATAGAGTGAGAAATGAGGAGGTGAGGAGGAGAACAGGGGTGGAAAGGGAGCTGGGAGATAGGGTTGATGAAAGAGTATTGGGATGGTTTGGACACATGGAAAAAATGAGTGAAGAAAGACTAGTAAAGGAGGTATGGAAGGCAGATGTGGAGGGAGTGAACATGAGGGGACGTCCTAGGATGAGATGGATGGATGGGGTGAAGGGGGCTTTGGGGAAGAGGGGAGTGTCTGTTGAGGAAGGACGGGAGAGGACAGAAGACAGGGGTGAATGGAGAATGGTTGTATATGGAAGATGTTGTGATGCATGAGGTGGAATGGACGGGGGGATGGGGGGTGAGGTAGTATGTGTGAGCAAAATTTTGACGCAGCCCGAAGGGATTTCTCCCCATCCTCTCCCTTATATGGGGGGACGGAGAGGGGGGGTCGCTGATTTAATGAAGCGGCCTTGCTGTGGATGTGCTGTGTCTTGCGACACTGCTTCTGACCCAGGGCAGTGGACAGGGTGCAGGGATGACCCATCATCTAGGAGATGCTAAGATGGGAGGGAGGGTGGAGGGGTGTGGAGTGTTTTCGGGGATGGAACGGGTGGGAATGATTTTATGCCTTTTCCTTTTTGGCTACCTCCCTAGTAAGGGGGGAAAAGCCTTGGTATATGTATGTATAAACTACAACTATTAATTAAAAAAAACACTTCTTCTCCAACATACTGAGTAGACCAGGACAGGTGCTTAGATAAAAAAAGATAGTTTCTATTGATTAAATTTTCACTGAAAATTGGGGTGTCATACTTGTCAAAAATTATATCAATTACTTCTGAACCTCAGAAATATGGAAAATGTTCTATCAAGTGTTACCTTTAATTTCATGTTATAAGCTCCTGTGCCAAGATCTGCTATAATAAGTTTGGCTTCCCCATCTCCATGTAAATCTGCCATGGCAATGCAGGAGCCAAAGGTGTAAAGAGCTGCCAATGGATCATGATGGGCTGTCAACCAGCGATCACTGAAAATTAAATTTAAACTAAACTGAAGAAGTATGACACATTAGGCAACAGTGTACCTTGTTCATAAATAGATTGTAATAATACCCCTGTAATAACAGCAATTAGTTTCAACAGTTGATGAGGAACAACAATACATCATAAAATGCACAGATCATAAAAATATAATAGTTATTAATTAATTGCCTCAATTTTCACAAAGGAGAAAACCTGCAGCCCCACAGAGGCTGGAAATTATCTAGGTGACACCTTATACAGTATGAAGAAAATAAATTATATGACACTTATGATGTCTTTAAATGTTTTTTATATTATACGACATTTATGATGTCTTTAAATGTTTTATGTCTTAGGGATTCTACCACAGCACTAGAAACTGCATTTGAGCTCAAATATACTGTGAGACCTCTCATTAACGGACGTTAATTAGCTGTGTCTGCGGTGTTTTCGCTGTTTTCAGTGTTTTTGGTGCTGTTGTTTAGTGCGTGCAATCACTATACAACCCAAAACCACTCCAAAACACCGAAAACACAGCAAAAACACCGCAAACGCAGCTAATTAACATCCATTAATGAGGTCTCGCTGTATAAGGTAAACTCATAATCACAACTTTTCTGAATGCATGACTTATGAAGAAGAAAAAAAAATGTATAGACTGCACTTGTAAGATCTTTGCAAAAAAACACAAGACAAACTGATGATATAGCCCAAAATAAAACCATACATAAATTCAAAACAAGGTACAGTATGATAATTAGAGAAACTGATACAACTCCACAATTGTAATTTCTTTCATTATATTACATTTAGGTAAATATTAAATATCCAGTATAAAAAAAAAAAAAATCTGGAAATTTGCCAATTATGGCTTCTGTATCAACATTTTGATAGACAATCAATTTAGCTTCATATCCTGAAGATCTTATGTCAAAACAATTGACATGCTGTATGAGAGGAGGTTGGGAGGATTGTGTGTACCTAGATTTAGAGGCCTTCAACAATGTAATGCACAATCAATTATTAGAGAAATAAGAACATATTGGAGGACTAAGAGTTAAACATCTTGAATGAATGAAAGGTTTCTTGAAAGGCAGGTACATGAGGGCAGTGAAGAGTAAAGTCTCATGAAAAGAGTGAAAAATGATACTATTTTTGCATGAAGCCAAAAAATGCAAAGTACTAGAAATGAGAAGTGAACACATTACAAAAGCAAAAGAGGAGAAAGACTTGAGAGTTTTGATAAAAGACCTATCACCTGACAGACATGCCAGTAAGATTGTGGGAGAGACATATGGAATACTGCAGAAGATTAAAGTGGCATTCCATAGTATGGATGATGAGATGACAAAAAAACTCACTGGAATCCTGATATGTCCAAGACTAGAATATGTGTCAGTAGTATGGTCCCCATGAGCCAAGATAAGAAGGAGGGATGGGGGTGGATGGGAGTGGAGTATGTGGGGATGGAATGGGTGGGGGTGGTTTTTATGCCTTTGTTTTTTGGCTACTTCCCTTGTAAGGGGGAAAAAAGCCTTTGGTATATGGCATGGTATGGTAGTATGGTCTCCACACAGAGTGAAAGGTATAAGCAAAATTGAGAGAATACAAAGGGCAACAACCAAATTGGTCCCCAGCCTGGCAGATAAACCATACGAGGAAAGACGAAAGGGATGAGTCTACCAACTTTGAAAGATCGAAGAGAAAAAGGTGACATGATTACAGTGTTCAGGTCACTAAAAGGAATAGATTGTGCTGATAGAAGAGATCTCCTGATTAAAGATGGGAAGATTTTAAGAGGTCATGTAACTAAATTAAGAAAGACCACATGTCAAAAGGATGTGAAGAAATACAGTTTTCCATAACAATGTATAAATATGTGGAACAGCTTAGAAAGTGATATAGCCCAAGCTCAAACAATATATATGATAATTGGAAATCAAAGATATAGATTAAGTTGGAACTGTACATGAATTTAAGTCTAGTTATATTAAAAAATTAGAGAATAGGAGACAGGACCCAATGAGTGTTGTTCCTTTCTTGTATACTACAATTACGGTAGGTAAATACTGGTCAGTAATAGCACCTATATCTACCTAGTTGTATTTCACAGGACGAGAGCTATGCTCGTAGTGACCCATTTTCCTATCTCTCCACATCCAGTTTGTTCTTAAAATTGTGTATAGTTCTGGCATTCACTGTTTCTCTGTTCAGTTTGTTCCAGACATCGATCACTCTATGTTGAAAGCTATTTTTTTTTTCCAGGTCTCTTCTGTAACTATCTTTAGTTTCTTTTCATGTCCTCTTGTTTCTCTTCTGTCCCACTTTGTGTGGGTGCCATTTTTGTCGCTGCTCTTTGGATTCTTTCTAATTTTCTTATGTTCTTTTTTGTGCTAGGTGCCCACATTGATGCAGCATATTCTAATTTCAGTCTTATCAGTGTAACAATTATTTTTTCAACCATCTCATCTATGTAGTTGAAGGCCACTTTCATTGATCTTAATAAGTTGTATGTCTCTCCAAATAATTTATTTACATGTTTGTCAGGTGTCAAGTCACTTGAGATGATTACTCCAAGGTCCCTCTATGAGTTTACTTTTTTAACTTCTTTGTTTCCAATTTTATATTGTCCCAAAACTCTATTTTTTACTTTTCCAAATTCCATTATGCTACATTTTTTTATGTTGAAGTTCATCTCATATCTCCAGCTCCATTCCCATATTTTATCCAGGTCATCTTGCAGCAATCTGCAATCTTCTTCTGTTTTTATTCTCTTGAGTAATTTGGCATCGTCAGCAAAAAAGTTCATGTAACAATTTACTCCTTCATCCATATCATTTATGTACAGTATATGGCAAACAAAGGAGCCAAAACAGAGCCTTGTGGGATACCACTTTTCACATCTTCCCATTTCGAATTTTTGCCTCTAAGTACCACTCTCACTTTTCTCCCAGTTAAGAAATCCTTCACCCATTCCAACAGTTTGCCTTGAATTCTTCCTATTTTTTCAATTTTACTTATTATTTTTTTGTGTGGTAATTTGTCAAATGCTTTCTGCAAATCCAAGAAGGCACAATCTGCCCATCCATCCCTTTCTTGTATCATCTCCATTAATCTCGAGTAAAAGCAGATTAGGTTTGTGGTGCACAATCTTCCACTTCTAAAGCCAAATTGTTTGGGGTTTACTATTTTGTTATCTTCCAAGTGTTTGGTCCATTTGTTCCTGATGACCTTCTTACATATTTTTGCTTCTGTGCTTGTGAGGGATACTGGTCTGAACTTTGTAGGATCTTCCCTATTTCCTCCTTTATATATTGGTACTATGTTTGCATCTTTCCAATCTTGCAGTACCTTTCCCTCTTTGAGTGAGAAGTCAATTATCATGTATAGTTTGTCTGTCAGTTCATCTATACATCCTTTCAGTATCCAATTTGCAATTCCATCTGGTCCATGCAATTTTCTGACATCTAGGCTGTAATGTTCCTTATTTACATAAAAGACATGATGGAAAGTGTGACAAATAATGTTAACATATTTCCAGAGGATACATACAGAATGAGACAAGGAAGACTGTAGGTTGTTGCAAGAATATCTAGATGGCAAATATGCCTGGAGCCAAGAGTGGAAAATGGTTTTCACAACCAAAAAATACAAAGTATTGGAAATGGGCAATATATTAAAAAGACCACAGCTGAACTATTCCATGAGAAGTGTAGGTGAAACATATGCATTGCTGTAGAACTGAAAGGTGACCTTTCACTACAAGAATCAAGAGTGAAAAAATAAAAATAAATAAATAAAAGTAGACCTAAATCTGTCCACTTATGCAGCACTGGTATGGTTCCCACACACTGTGAACAATACAAGCAAAATCGAAACAATATGAAGAGCAACAACTAAAATTATTCCCAGATAAGTTGTACCAAGACAGACTGAAAACACCCTGTCACTGTTTTTTAATACAGTTAAAAATAAACTCCGTAATTTGGGTAGCCTCATTACCATTTGCGGACACACCCCTATAAGCATACGGGAGAAGTTAACCATTGAAATGCCCGAGGATTCAGCAGCAATCCTCCGAAGTTGTAAGCCCTTCGAGGCTGCAAGTCCTTCGAGGTCGTAAGTCCTACGAGGGTACAAGTCCTCTGAAGTTGCAAGTCCTACGAGGGTACAAGTTCTCTGAAGTTGCAAGTCCTATGAGGTTGTAAATCCTCCAAGGTAATAAATCCTCCAAGGTAATCAGTCCTCCAAGGTAATAAGTCATCCAAGGTAACAAGTCCTCCAAGGTAACAAGTCCTCCAAGGTAACAAGTCCTCTAAGGTAACAAGTCCTCCAAGGTAACAAGTCCTCAATGGTCGCAAGTCCTCAGTGGTCGCAAGTCCTCAGTTGTCGCAAGTCCTCCAAGGTAACAAGTCCTCAAAGGTCGCAAGTCCTCAAAGGTCGCAAGTCCTCAGTGGTCACAAGTCCTCAGTGGTCGCAAGTCCTCAGTGGTCGCAAGTCCTCAGTGGTCGCCATGTTCCCTTGAACTGACCTGAACTGACCAGAAAAAAATATCCCTTGGGTTCGACCTCAGCCTCGGCCTCGGGGCGGAACCCCAACACGGGATCCCTATCGTGGGATTAGAGCACGGAGCGCTGCGGCCGTAGGCCGCTGTTTGCGCAGCCAAGTCCCCGGCAAAGCCCGCAACTTGTATGTTATTATAAAGACAGGGGAGAGCTATTGAATGGGGTGGACAAAAACAACAGAGAACACTGGGAATAGGACATCACAAGGTTTTGGGGACAAGTTAAAAAAAAAAAAAAAAAAAAAAATTAAGGATGTGAAAAAGTGGTTGTCCATGCAGATGCATAAACTTCTATAATATGATAGAGCACAATCTGGAACCAAATATACACTTTAAACTAGTAATGATAATTCAAGAATAAGAGACAGGATTCCACATTCATAATTCCTTTCTTGCCTACTGCAATTAGGTAGATACATACCAAAGGGACTTTCCCCTCTTATGCAGGGGTGGTCACATCAAAGTATACACCCACCCAAAACTAAATCATAAGCCTTCTCATCTTAGTACCTTGTGGAAGAATGGAAGAAGGATGTTACTTGACCTCTACCCCATAGCTATGTTCAGAGCCTATATATATATATATATATATATATAGAAACATATGCATTGCATTACATATCTATATCTATATATATATATATATATATATATATATATATATATATAGTGTGTGTATTTACCTAGTTGTATTTTACGGGAAGGGGAGCTATGCTCGTGGTATCCCGTCTTCATATCTCATTTTATCTAAACTATTTTTAAATTCATGTATTGTTTTTGCACACGCCACTTTCTCATCTAACTTGTTCCAACTGTCTATTACTCTGTGAGGAAAGCTGTTCTTTTTCACATTTCTTCTATAGCTGTCTTTCTTCATTTCCTTTCCGTGTCCTCTTGTATTTCTATCATCCCATTTTATTAGATCCTCTCTATCAAAAGTTTCTATGCCTTTCATGATTCTGTAAATAGTTATCAAATCTCCCCTCTCCTTTGCTCTAATGTCTGTAGCTCAAGTTTTGCTAGTCTCTCTTCATATGATAGTTTTGAGAGTGTTGGTGCCAATTTTGTAATTGCTCTTTGTACTTTCAAGTTTTGTTATACGTACATTTTTTGTACTTGGTGACCACATTGTTACTGCATATTCCAATCTTGGTCTTATCAAAGTGATTAGTATTTTCTTCACCATTTCTTCATCCAGGTATGTAAATGCCACTTTGATTGTTCTTATTAAATTATAAGTTTCTCCAAAAATCTTGTTTATATGTTTCTCAGGTGACATATTATTCATAATAATGACTACCAGGTCCTTCTCATTTTCTACTTTTTTTCATTCCTTCTTCTCCCAATTTATATGATCCTATTATTCTTTTTTTGCTTTTTCCAAATTCCATTATACTACACTTTTTAGTATTGAACTCCATCTCCCACTTCCTACTCCATTCCCATACTTTATTGAGATAACTCTGTAGTGACTCACAATCTTCTTCAGTGTTCATTTTTTTTTTAACAGTTTTGCATCATCCACAAAGAAGCTCATATAACTTTCAATTTCTTAATCCATATCATTAATATATATAGCAAACATTATTGGGGCCAGAACTGTTCCTTGTGGAACACCACTTATTACTTCATCCCAATTAGAGTGTTTGTCTCTTATCACTATTCTCATATTTCTTTCTTGCAAAAAGTTTTTCATCCATTTAAGCACTTTGCCCTGAATCCCTCCTTCAGTTTCTAATTTCTTAAGCAACTTCTTATTTGGTACTTTGTCAAAAGCTTTTTTTAGGTCTAGAAATGCACAATCAGCCCATCCATCTCTTTCTTGTATTATATCTATTAGCCTTGAATAGAAACATATTAAATTGGTGACGCATGATTGTCCTTGTCTGAATCCAAATTGTCTTGGATTTAACACGGTTTTTTTCTAAATACTTTACCCATCTACTTTTGATAATTCTTTCACAAATTTTTGTTATTGTACTTGTTAGAGAGACTGGTCTATAGTTGGTAGGGTCTTCTTTATGTCCTCCTTTATATATAGGTACTATATTTGCTTTTTTCCAATCTTTTGGAACTTTTCCTTTTTCAAGGAACTGTTTATTATGCTATGTATTTTGTCTGCCAGTTCATTCCTGCATTCTTTCAAAATCCAGTTTGCTATTTCATCTGGTCCATGCGATTTTCTAACATCAAGATTACTCAAGTGTTTCATTATTTCATTCTTTGTTACTTCTATTTCTTTCATAGGGGGGACTTTCTCTTCCCATTCGATCTCTCCAGGTTGTATGTTCTCCCTTGTAAACACTGATTTAAAATGCTTGTTCATAATTTCTGCCATTTCTATTTCCTCTGTGTATTCAACTCCTCCTTGTCTTAATTTCTCTAATTCCTGTTTGTTTTTCAGTTTGTTGTTTCCAAATCTGTAAAATAGTTTTGATTGATCTTTACACTTTTCTATAACATCTTTTTCATATTTTCTTTTTTCCCTTTCTGCACACTTGTACATATTCATTTCTATAACAAGTATACATTTTCCATTTTTCAGGTCTTTTGTCTTTTTTCAATCTGGTCCAAGCTTTGTCTCTTTTGTCTTTTAACTCCCTACAACTTTTGTTGTACCAGCACTTTACATATTCTTTTTCTTGTTTTTGTCTTGGGACATACTTTTCCACTCCTTTTTTTATATTTTTTTTGTCAAAATATTCCATTTCTCTTCCACTGTTGTTTCCTCTTTCTATATTCTTTCCCAGTTTTCTTTTTGAAAGAATTCTCTTATTTTATATAAAAAAAAAAAAAAAATCATACATCATTCTTCCTCTTCTATATTGTTAATTTCTTTTCATGTACTTTTCCTTATTTAGTTCCAGTTCAATCAATATGTGGTCACTTTTACTTATTGGTGTTTTATATTCAATCTTTTCCACTATTTCAGGTTCTGATGTGATTATTAGGTCTAGTCTCGATGGTTCTTCATTTCTATACCTAGCGTTCTCTTGAATCCATTGTGTCATTGTATGGTCAATAATCATCTCGAGTAGAACATTTCCCCATGAGCCGTCTCCACCCTTTACTGTCATCTCTTCCCAGCAGACTTCTTTGCAATTAAAGTTGCCCATCATAACTATTCTTCCTCCATCTTCCATTATCTTATCTAATGTTATCCTTGTGTCTTCTAACATACTTTTATGTTCACTCTCTTCCAATGAGGCTGTTTTTGGAGGCACATAATTTATTACAAACTTACTGCTCTTCTTATCTCTGTCTTCCACTTCGATCATAATCATCTCTACTGTATTTTTTCCATATGTGACACTCCTCACGTTTATATCCTTCTTAGTCAGGAACATAACTCCACCCCCTTGTTTTGTCTCTCTATTTCTAATCCAATAATTATATGCATCATGTCCTACACTGTTGGGTGGTAGTGGACCTTTTAATTTTATCTCTACAATTCCCATTATATCCAGTTCTTTTTCCTTCAGATAATCATTCAGCATTCAATCCTGTTATTAATCCATTTATATTTGTGTAAGACACTCTTAATTTTCTGCTACTTCCATTGTATTTTCTGTTTCCCTTTTGTTTTTCTATGGTATGGCCCATTTCCTAACTTTCATATTCACTACTCTCCAATAGAATTCCTCTTTTTCTGACTCTATTCTGTTCTCGTTTTTTTCCTTAGCTTCTTGTCTTTTCATTTTTTCCTCCTCTCTTTCCTCTTTATTCATTTCTCTTTTTATCCATACCTTTTTATATTGTTCACTTGTTGCTAGTTTCCCTGTTTTTGCTAAGATATTCTCTGCTGTCATTTGTGACCTGAATTTAACCTTAATCGGTCTGGTCTTATCTACATAAGAACATAAGAAATAAAGGAGACTGCAAAAGACCATAAGGCCTACACTAGGCAGCTCCGTATCCATCACCACCTGTCATCACCATCCATAAAGTTGTCTAATCGTTTTTTAAAACAACTGATAGTTTCAGCGCTTACTACATGGTTACTAAGTTTATTCCATTCATCGACGACCCTATTAGTAAACCAATTCTTGCCTATTTCCTTCTTAAATCTAAATTTGTCCAGTTTATACCCATTACTGCGAGTCCTGCCCTGTTGTTTTATTATGATGACCTTGTTTGCACCACCCTTGTTATAGCCTTTGATCCACTTGAACACTTCTATTAGATCACCCCGCACTCTGCGTCTTTCCAGAGAGTGTAAGTTTAGGTGCCTAAGCCTCTCTTCGTAAGGCAAATTTCCGAGTCCTTGTATCATTTTGGTCATTCTTCTCTGTACTGATTCTAGTGAATTTACTTCCATTCTGTAGGACGGAGACCAAAACTGTACCGCATAGTCAAGGATGGGTCTAACTATCGCTAGATAGAGTTTAATAATTACCTCTGCACTTCTATTCGTTACTGTCCTAGCAATGAAGCCTAATGCTCTGTTAGCTTTATTTCTGGCACTAATACACTGCTTCCTGGTTTTAAGGTCCGGACTCACCAGAACTCCCAAGTCCCTCTCGCACTCAGATTTGTCTAAAAACGTGTTATCTAAGTTATATTTATGTTCGGGGTTGTGTAGTCCTACGTTTAACACGCTACACTTAGAGATATTGAAGTTCATTTGCCATTTCACCGACCATGTTAACAGCTTATTAAGGTCATCCTGCAGAATCTGGGCGTCGTCTCCTGACCTAATTAGGCGTCCTATTTTAGTGTCGTCCACAAACTTACTAACATCACTATTTAACCCTTCGTCTAAGTCATTTATATACATAATGAACAACAAGGGACCCAAAACCGAGCACTGGGGGACCCCGCTAGTAACATTGCCCCACCTAGATTTTATTCCATTTATGGTGACCCGCTGTTTTCTGTTACTAATCCAAGCTCTAATCCATTCTAACACTTTTCCTCCTATGCCATGGGCTTTGATTTTATTTAGTAGTCTCTGGTGTGGCACTTTGTCGAACACTCTGCTAAAGTCAAGGTAAATAACATAATAATTTTCATTGATGTCTGACGCCTTATATACCTTAGTGTAAAAGGATAGAAGATTAGTCACACATGACTTACCCTTGGAGAAACCATGCTGTGAAACACGAATTAAATTATGCCCTTCAATGTGTTCTCTGAGTCTATTTACTATTATTGATTCAAGCATTTTTCCTATAACCGATGTCAAACTGATTGGCCTATAGTTGCATATAGACGATCTAACTCCCTTCTTAAAAACAGGAACAACGTTTGCCTGCCTCCAAGCAGTTGGAACAGAACCAGTGTCTACTGATTTATTGAATATTTCAGTTAACTGGTCGCAGATTTCAAATTTACACTCTTTAAGCATTCTTGGAAAAATTTTGTCTGGACCCAGAGATTTTGTAGCTTTAAGTCTGTCAATCTGCTTGACTACTTCTTCTTTACTAATGCTGATATTAGTTAGACTACTTTCTTCATCCCCTCTGAAAATTGGATCGCAGTCAGGTACTTTATCTAACCTCTCATTAGTAAACACCGATAGAAAATAATTGTTAAACTCCTCACTCATTTTTTCTTCCGATATTTCCCAAGCCTATACATTTCTTCAATTTCTTTACCAATTTCAGGTTCATCTTCCTGAACTAATTCTAGTAAACTGCTTACTTTTTCTTTTTCCTCTTTGATTCTTGTGGTTCTATTTAGATTATACTTCTCTTCCATTCCTAATATAATTATACATTTATTTTTATCTGCTAAGTCTCTTACTATATTCTCCTGTCTCATCACTTTAATAACTGTGTTTTCAGTTTGTTCTTTCATCTGTTGTTTTACTATATCATTAAATGCAATTTTGCTATTCTCTTGGATTTTTTTTCCAACCCTGTGCTTCTTTTGCTATGGACTCTTTATTCTCTTTATTATTCTTCTTTAATTCCTCATTCTCATATATTACTTCTTTTAACTGTCTTTTTAATGCTTCTATTTCTTTAGTTAGTTTTTGGTTCACCTTCTCTAATTCTTCCAATTTCTCAACTCTCTGCGTGATCTTCGTGAGTTCACCGAACCTATCCTCCCAATGTTTGACAATTTTCTCAAGTTTTTCTTCTAGGCTTGCTAATCGGGGAGGGTTGGCTTCCCCCCACATTAAATCCTTGGAAATTGTTATCTTCACTTTCCATTGTGCTGCTCTTATCTATATTTCTAATCTTTACATTTTTGTTAGTCCCTTCATCATCACTAAATTGATCTGGCCCGCAATTGTTTATATGGCGTCTGCCTACCTGGACCAAGTCCTCTCCTTCCTCATTTCCCTCAGTAATCCCTCCCCTTCTCTTTTTTCATCACCTTCCCACTACACCACAAGGTTTCCCCTTCCCTGTAAATACAAAAATGTACTTCCTTGACATTGAGATCCTCGAAAATTTCACTTTTTCTTCGGAGCTCCAATCTTCGCCGTCAATCCGATGAATGTGTGTGTGTATGCGTGTAAAATTCTAGTTGTGCACACCTGCACAATACAGCAATAGAAAATTATCAATTTGGTAAATTATAATAGATCAACGTAATATGTGATTTTCTTGGCGGAAATAACAAAAATGTTGCTAAAACCTATTTTCTAATGAACAAAGTCACAGCAGTTGAAATATAAGCCATATTTGTTTTGATTGGTGCTGAGGTCGAAGAAATGAAAGGATGATAAAGTAGTCTATTCTAACCTAACCTAACCTACATAACCTAACCAATGTTTAGTAATTAGGTACTTCAAATTCTAAAGATCATCTGGGTCATCGTCATCGCCACGGATGCTGGCGGCCTGATTATTATTATACCTTGGGCAATTAACAGATGAAGGCAAAACCCCGTGTTCTCTCATAAAGTCCAAGGAAGCCCTATTGTCTTTGTAGCAGTGCTTATTAACGTCACCTGGAGTTGGAGAACACCCAGTCCACAATGTGAAAGCCGTTGTCTGATAGTGACTGGACTGGCATGGCGTCCATACTATATCCTAGCAGCTTCGTTCATTAGTAAATTTGCTTGTAGCAAGGTTTTTTGTTTTTTATTTCCGCCAAGAAAATCACATATTACATTCATGTATTAAAATTTGCAAAATTAATATCTAACTTTTTAATGCTATATTATGTATGTGTGCACAACTAAAATAATACATACATATACATATATATATATATATATATATGACACACAGGAAACCCACAGTCAGAGAAAATAAACTTTGAATGAAAGAAGATTCCTTTATTTTGGCTATCAACTGTAGCCCTCTTCAGGAAAGTACTTTCCTGAAGAGGGCTACAGTTGATAGCTGAAATATAGGAATCTTCTTTCGTTCCAAGTTTATTTTCTCCTACTGTGGGTTTCCTGTGTGTCATTTATAAATGTGCTACTACATTTCTGTTTAGAAATATATATGTATATGTGTATGTGTGTATCTATATATATATATATATATATACGTATGTATATATATATATATATATATATATACGTATGTATATATATATATATATATATATATGTATATATATATATATATATATATATATATATATATATCTATATATATATATATATATATTTATATACATTTATATGCAATATATATATATATATATCACTGGAGAGAAATATAGTAGCACATTTGTAAATCACAACTAAAACCACAGTCAGATAAAAGAAAGAGTTGAGTAAGCGAAACTATATATTTTGATTGCTAACTGCAATCCTCTTCAGTAGTATAAAGTGGAAGGAGGATGCTGTCTTAAATAGCAACCTCTTACAAAGAATAGGGAACTTGGAAAAATAAATGCCACTACCCAAACCCTCCCCTCCCCCTGATCCAACCTCATGTTATCCTCAGGTCAAATAGGGTTGGGGTAGTGACATTTTTTTCTTTTCCAAGTTCCCTTTCCTTTGTAAGAGGTTGCTATTTAAGACAGCATCCTCCTTCCACTTTGTACTACTGAAGAGGATTACAGTTAGCAATTGTAATATATAGTTTCGTTTACTCAACTCTTTCGTCCGGCTGTCGTGTTGTTATGTATATATATATATATATATATATATATATATATATACGCGCACGCCCATATATGTATATATATATATATATGTATATATACATATATATATATATATATGTGTGTGTGTGTGTGTGTATTCACTTGGTCTTGGTTTTTGGATCACGTGTTGAACTCGTGATCGACAGCTATTTCCCTCCTGGAAGAGAGCTCAGAGCTCAGTGTGTGTAATACTAAGAAGTGTAGCATAATGGAGTTTGGAAAAAGCAAAAACAGAATATCAGGAAAATATACAATTGGAACCAAAGAAGTAAAGAAAGTAGGATCCGAAAAAGATTTGGGAGTAATTATCACGAACGACTTGTCCTATGATATACAGATTAACAAAATTGTCGGGGAGACTTACAACTTGCTAAGATCAATAAAGGTGGCGTTTACATACTTGGACGAAGACATGATGAAAAAAATATTGGTTTCATTGATAAGGCCTAGATTAGAGTATGCAGCGACATTGTGGTCCCCCAGTACCAAAAAGAATATAAAGAAAATAGAAAGAATCCAAAGAGCAGCTACAAAAATGGCACCTGCACTTGCAAACCTATCATACGAGGAGAGATTGGCTAAACTGGAGTTACCGACACTGGAGCAAAGAAGAGAGAGAGGTGACCTATTGACCATCTACAGAATCATGAAAGGCACAGAGGTACTCGATAGTGAGAACTTACTTAACTGGGACAAAAGAAACACAAGAGGACATGGAAAGAAAATAAAAAAACATAGCTATAGAAGAGAACTGAAGAAAAACAGTTTTCCTCATAGAGTTTTGGACACTTGGAACAAACTGGACAATGGAATAGTATGCGCAAAAACCATTCATGAGTTTAAAAACAAACTAGACACTGCAAGATACAAAGGCGGGACATCACGAGCATAGCTCCCCTTCCCGCAAAATACAACTAGGTAAATACAACTAGGTAAATAAATACATGGATAGTTCAAATACTATCTTGGTACTCAAGAATTACATTAAGAAGTCTTCTAATGGCATGGTGTCATTATTAGTGAACTTCACATGTGTACACAACACAGAGAGCTGTGAACTTAACATTGTGGAAATGATTTAATAAATTGGTAAATAAAAAGATCTCCATAGAAATATACTTTGATCCTTCTAGGTGTGTTGAAAAGAACCACCATGTCTGTGTACGGAAGATGATAAGCAAACTGTTGTTCACAGCTTCCAATGTAAATATAAATATTTACAAGAACTACAGGGCAGTAGCCACAGAATCACGATGTGTTTATACATGAAACAATTTCCAATTGAAAAATAGATACTACTAACAGTGCTAGTGCAAACACACTAGATTCTATTGTTGACATCGTGTTCCTTCGTTGCCTAGCAACCAATGAAAAACATTGAGTAGAAACACGTAAATATTTCTTATCACCGTAAAATTTGACATTTACAAGCAACTCACAATTAACACAGTAATTTACAGGTACTGAATTATACCTTTCACTTGAAGAAGACATAGCAGAAGAATTAACACTCAATACACTAGCAGTAATCATTCAGTATACACTACGTATACGGATTCTTTCGTGGACATCAGAACATTTATGTATTCTATGTGTATAGATTGCTAATACGAAAGCGTGTCTCTGATTTTTTTTTCGTAGAACTTTTGTGTTACATAAAATGTAATGTGTAATGATATATATAGATATACATATATATATATATATCTATATATATATATATATGTATATATATATATATATATATATATATATGTGTGTGTGTGTGTGTGTGTGTGTGTGTGTGTGTATTTACCTCGGATCTGGACTAACATCCCGTACCTACTCACTGCTAGGGAACAGGGGCTACACGTGATAGGAGACCCCAACTTATCTTGCCCGGCCGGGGGGGTGTGTGTGTGTGTGTGTATTTACCTAGTTGTATTTTGCGGGATGGGGAGCTATGCTCGTGATATCCCGCCTTTGTATCTTGCAGTGTCTAGTTTGTTTTTAAACTCGTGAATGGTTTGTGCGCATACTATTTCATTGTCCAGTTTGTTCCAAGTGTCCAAAACTCTATGAGGAAAACTGTTTTTCTTCAGTTCTCTTCTATAGCTATGTTTTTTTATTATTTTCTTTCCATGTCCTCTTGTGTTTCTTTTGTCCCAGTTAAGTAAGTTCTCACTATCGAGTACCTCTGTGCCTTTCATGATTCTGTAGATGGTCAATAGGTCACCTCTCTCTCTTCTTTGCTCCAGTGTCGGTAACTCCAGTTTAGCCAATCTCTCTTCGTATGATAGGTTTGCAAGTGCAGGTGCCATTTTTGTAGCTGCTCTTTGGATTCTTTCTATTTTCTTTATATTCTTTTTGGTACTGGGGGACCACAATGTCGCTGCATACTCTAATCTAGGCCTTATCAATGTAACCAATATTTTTTTCATCATGTCTTCGTCCAAGTATGTAAACGCCACTTTTATTGATCTTAGCAAATTGTAAGTCTCCCCGACAATTTTGTTAATCTGTATATCATAGGACAAGTCGTTCGTGATAATTACTCCCAAATCTTTTTCGGATCCTACTTTCTTTACTTCTTTGGTTCCAATTGTATATTTTCCTGATATTCTGTTTTTGCTTTTTCCAAACTCCATTATGCTACACTTCTTAGTATTAAAGTCCACTTCCCATTTCTGACTCCAGTTCCATACCCTATTTAGGTCTTCTTGCAGTGCTTCACAGTCCTCATCAGTTTCTATTTTCCTTAGCAGTTTGGCGTCATCGGCAAAGAAGCTCATGTAGCAGTTCACGTCCTCATCCATGTCATTCATATAGATAGCAAACATTATTGGTGCCAGCACAGATCCTTGCGGTACTCCACTGATCACCTCTTTCCAGTCTGAATATTTTTCTCTGAGCACTACTCTCATCTTTCTACCAGTCAGAAAGTCCTCTATCCATTTTAGTAGGTTTCCCTGTATTCCTCCTATGTGTTCCAATTTTTTTAGTAGTTTTCTGTGTGGTACTTTGTCAAAGGCTTTTTGCAAGTCTAGGAATGCACAATCAGCCCATCCATTTCTTTCTTGCACTATGTCTATTAGTCTTGAGTAAAAGCATATTAAGTTTGTGGAGCATGATCTTCCTTGTCTGAATCCGAATTGTCTTGGGTTTAATATGTCATTGTCTTCCAGATGTTTTACCCATCTATTCTTGATTATTTTCTCACAAATTTTGGCAATGGTGCTTGTTAGTGATACTGGCCTATAGTTGGTGGGTTCTTCTTTGTTTCCTCCTTTGTGTATTGGTACAATGTTAGCGTTTTTCCAGTCCTCGGGTATCTTTCCTTCTTTGAGTGAGCTGTTTATTAAGATGTGTATTTTGTCTGTTAGTTCTTCTTTGCACTCCTTTAGAATCCAATTTGCAATACCGTCCGGGCCATGTGATTTTCTGACATCCAGCCTTGATAAATGTTCTGATATTTCCTTTAGTGATGCTGTAAACTCATTCATGAGGGGAGATTTCTTGTTTTTGTCTATGTCACAATTCGGTATTTTCTCTGTGTGTGTGTGTGTGTGTGTGTGTATTTACCTAGTTGTATTTACCTAGTTGTATTTTGCGGGAAGGGGAGCTATGCTCGTGTTGTCCCGCCTTTGTATCTTGCAGTGTCTAGTTTGTTTTTAAACTCATGAATGGTTTTTGCGCATACTATTTCATTGTCCAGTTTGTTCCAAGTGTCCAAAACTCTATGAGGAAAACTGTTTTTCTTCAGTTCTCTTCTATAGCTATGTTTTTTTATTTTCTTTCCATGTCCTCTTGTGTTTCTTTTGTCCCAGTTAAGTAAGTTCTCACTATCGAGTACCTCTGTGCCTTTCATGATTCTGTAGATGGTCAATAGGTCACTTCTCTCTCTTCTTTGCTCCAGTGTCGGTAACTCCAGTTTAGCCAATCTCTCTTCGTATGATGAGAGATTGGCTAAACTGGAGTTACAGACACTGGAGCAAAGAAGAGTGAGAGGTGACCTTTTGACCATCTACAGAATGATGAAAGGCACAGAGGTACTCGATAGTGAGAACTTACTTAACTGGGACAAAAGAAACACAAGAGGACATGGATATGGAGGAAGGACATGGATATGGAGGAAGGAATTGAAAGCTATATGTGTGTGTGTGTGTGTGTGTATTTACCTAGTTGTATTTTACAGGAAGGGGAGCTATGCTCGTGGGATCCCGTCTTCATATCTCATTTTATCTAAACTATTTTTAAATTCATGTATTGTTTTTGCGCACACCACTTTCTCATCTAACTTGTTCCAACTGTCTATTACTCTGTGAGGAAAGCTGTTCTTTTTCAGGTCTCTTCTATAGCTATCCTTTTTTATTTTCTTTCCATGTCCTCTTGTATTTCTGTCATCCCATTTTATCAGATTCTCTCTATTAGTAATTTCTATGCCTTTCATGATTCTGTAAATAGTTATCAAATCTCCTCTCTCTCTTCTTTGATCTAGTGTCTGTAGTTCAAGTTTTGCTAGTCTCTCTTCATATGATACTTTTGTGAGTGTAGGTGCCAATTTTGTAATTGCTCTTTGTATTCTTTCAAGTTTTTTTTATAAATTTTTTTGTACTTGGTGACCATATCGTTGCCGCATATTCCAATCTTGGTCTTATCAGGGTGATTAGAATGTTCTTCACCATTTCTTCATCCAGATATGTAAATGCAACTTTGATTGTTCTTATTGAATTATAGGTTTCTCCAAAAATCTTATTTATATGTTTCTCAGGTGACATATTATTCATAACAATGACTCCCAGGTCCTTTTCATTTTCTACTTTTTTTTTTTATTCCTTCTTCTCCCAATTTATATGATCCTGTTATTCTGTTTTTTACTTTTTCCAAATTCCATTATACTACACTTCTTTGTATTGAACTCCATTTCCCACTTCCTACTCCATTCCTGTACTTTGTTTAGATCTCTCTGTAGTGATTCACAATCTTCTTCCGTGTTCACTTTTTTCAATAGTTTTGCATCATCTGCAAAGAAGCTCATATAGCTTTCAATTCCTTCCTCCATATCATTAATATATATAGCAAACATTATTGGGGCCAGAACCGTTCCTTGTGGAACACCGCTTATTACTTCATCCCATTTTGAGTGTTGGTCTCTTATCACTACTCTCATTTTTCTTTCTTGCAAAAAGTCTTCCATCCAATTTAGTAGTTTGCCCTGTATTCCTCCTTCAGTTTCTAATTTCTTAAGCAACTTTTTATGTGGTACTTTGTCAAAAGCTTTTTTTAGGTCTAGAAATGCACAATCAGTCTATCCATCTCTTTCTTGTATTACATCTATTAGCCTTGAATAGAAACATATTAAATTGGTGACGCATGATCGTCCTTGTCTTAATCCAAATTGTCTTGGATTTAGTACGTTGTTTTTTTCTTAATATTTTACCCATCTATTTTTTACAATTCTTTCACAAATTTTTGCTATTGTACTTGTTAGAGAGACTGGCCTAAAGTTGTTAGGGTCTTCTTTATTTCCCCCTTTATATATAGGTACTATATTTGCTTTTTTCCAATCTTCTGGAACTTTACCTTCTTTCAATGAACTGATTATTATGCTATGTATTATATCTGCCAGTTCATTCCTGCATTCTTTCAAAATTCAGTTTGCCATTTCATCTAGTCCATGCGATTTTCTGACATCAAGATTACCCAAGTGTTTCAATATTTCATTCTTTGTTACTTCTATTTCTTTCATAGGGTGTGTGTGTGTATTTACCTAGTTGTATTTACCTAGTTGTATTTTACGGGAAGGGGAGCTATGCTCGTGGGGTCCCGTCTTCATATCTCATTTTATCTAAACTATTTTTAAATTCATGTATTGTTTTTGCACACACCACTTTCTCATCTAACTTGTTCCAACTGTTTATTACTCTGTGAGGAAAGCTGTTCTTTTTCAAATCTCTTCTGTAGCTGTCTTTTTTTATTTTCTTTCTGTGTCCTCTTGTATTTCTGTCATCCCATTTTATCAGATTCTCTCTATTAGTAATTTCTATGCCTTTCATGATTCTGTAAATAGCTATCAAATCTCCTCTCTCTCTTCTTTGCTCTAGTGTCTGTAGTCTCTCTTCATATGATAGTTTTGAGAGTGTTGGTGCCAATTTTGTAATTGCTCTTTGTATTCTTTCAAGTTTTTTTTTTTTTTATAATTTTTTTTGTACTTGGTGACCATATCGTTGCTGCATATTCCAATCTTGGTCTTATCAGGGTGATTAGGATTTTCTTCACCATTTCTTCATCCAGGTATGTAAATGCAACTTTGATTGTTCTTATTAAATTATAAGTTTCTCCAAAAATCTTATTTATATGTTTCTCAGGTGACATGTTATTCATAACAATGACTCCCAGGTCCTTCTCATTTTCGACTTTTTTTATTCTTTCTTCTCCCAATTTATATGCTCCTGTTATTCTGTTTTTGCTTTTTCCAAATTCCATTATACTACACTTTTTTGTATTGAACTCCATCTCCCACTTCCTACTCCATTCCTGTACTTTATTTATTTAGATCTCTCTGTAGTGATTCACAATCTTCTTCAGTTTTCACTTTTTTCAGTAGTTTTGCATCATCTGCAAAGAAGCTCATATAGCTTTCAATTCCTTCCTCCATATCATTAATATATATAGCAAACATTATTGGGGCCAGAACTGTTCCCTGCGGAACACCGCTTATTACTTCATCCCATTTTGAGTGCTGGTTTCTTATCACTACTCTCATTTTTCTTTCTTGCAAAAAGTCTGCCCTGTATTCCTCCTTCAGTTTCTAATTTCTTAAGCAACTTCTTACGTGGTACTTTGTCAAAAGCTTTCTTTAGGTCTAGAAATGCACAGTCCGCCCATCCATCTCTTTCTTGTATTATATCTATTAGCCTTGAATAGAAACATATTAAATTGGTGACGCATGATCGTCCTTGTCTGAATCCAAATTGCCTTGGATTTAACACTTTGTTTTTTTTTTCTAAATATTTTACCCATCTACTTTTGATAATTCTTTCACAAATTTTTGCTATTGTACTTGTTAGAGAGACTGGTCTATAGTTGGTAGGTTCTTCTTTATTTCCTCCTTTATATATAGGAGGAACTTTTCCTTCTTTCAAGGAACTATTTAGTATGCTATGTATTTTGTCTGCCAGTTCATTCCTGCATTCTTTCAGTATCCAGTTTGCTATTTCATCTGGTCCATGCGATTTTCTGACATCAAAATTACTCAAGTGTGTTAATATTTCATTCTTTGTTACTTCTATTTCTTCCATAGGGGGGACTTTCTCTTTCCATTCGTTCTCTTCAGGTTGTATGTTCTCCCTTGTAAACACTGATTTAAAATGTTTGTTCATAATTTCCGCCATTTCCATTTCCTCAGTGTATTCAACTCCCTCTTGTCTTAATTTCTCCAAGTCTTGTTTGTTTTTCAGTTTATTGTTTACAAATCTGTAGAATAGTTTTGGTTGATCTTTACACTTTTCTATGATATCTTTTTCATATTTTCTCTTTTCCTCTCTGCACGTTTGTACATATTCATTTCTATAACAGGTATATATTTTCCATTTTTCAGGTCTTCTGTCTTTTTTCCATATGGTCCAGGCTTTGTCTCTTTTGTCTTTTAACTCCCTACAACTTTTGTTGTACCAGCATTTTACATATTCTTTTTCTTGTTTTTGTCTTGGGACATACTTTTCCACTCCTTTTTTGTCAATTTTTGTCAAAATATTCCATTTCTCTTCCACTGTTGTTTCTTCTTTGTATATTTCTTCCCAGTTTTCCTTTTGAAAGAATTCTCTTATTTGATCAAAGTTTGTTTTTTCATACATCATTCTTCCTTTTCTATATTGTTAATTTCTTTTAATATATTTTTCTTCATTAAGTTCCAGTTCAATCAATATGTGGTCATTTTTACTTATTGGTGTTTTATATTCAATTTTTCCACTATTCTAGGTTCAGATGTAATTATTAGGTCTAGTCTCGATGGCTCTTCTTCATTTCTATACCTAGTGTTCTCCTGTATCCATTGTGTAATTGTATGGTCAGTAATCATCTCAAGTAGAGCGTTTCCCCATGAGCCGTCTCCACCCTTTACTGTCACCTCTTCCCAGCAGATTTCTTTCCATTAAAGTTCATAACTATTTTTCCTCCTCCTCTTTCTATCTTGTTTAATGTTATCTTTGTGTCCTCTAACATACTTTTATGTTCACTCTCTTCCCATGAGGCTGTTTTCGGGGGCACATAATTTATCACACTTTCTCTCTTCTTATCTCTGTCTTCTACTTCCATCATTATCACTCTCACTGTATTCTTTCCATACACTCACACGTTTATATATCCTTTTTAGTCAGGAACATAACTCCACCCCCTTCCTTTTTCACTCTGTTTTCTAATCCAATAATATGCATCCATGTCCTACACTGTTGGGTGGTAGTGGACCTTTTAATTTTGTTTCTACAATTCCCATTATGTCTGGTTCTTTTTCTTTTCAAATAATCATTCAGCTCATTCCTGTTATTAATCCATCTATATTTGTGTAAGACACTCTTAGTTTTCTGCCACTTCCATTGTGTTCTCTGTTTCCCTTTTGTTTTTTCTCTTGTATGTCGACTTTCTTTAGTTTCATATCCACTACTCTACAATAAAATTTCTCTTTGTCTGACTGTTCTGTTCTCGTTTTTTTCCTTAGCTTCAAGTCTTTTCTGTTTTTGTTCGTCTCTTTCCTCTTTATTCATTTCCCTTTTTATCCATACCTTTTTATATTGTTCACTTGTTGCTAGTTTCCCTGTTTTGGATAAGATATTCTCAGCCGTAGTTTGTGACCTGAATTTAATCTTAATTGGTCTGGTCTTGTCTGTACTATATTTCCCGAGCCTGAATTTCTCTTTGATTTGTTTCATTATTTCTGGTTCATCTTCCTGAACTAATTCTAGTAAATTTCTTACTTTTTCATTTTCCTCTTTGATTCTTGTGGTTCTATGTTTCTCTTCCATTCCTAATATAATTATACATTTCTTTCTGTCTGCTAAGTCTCTTACTATATTCTCCTTCTGTCTCATCACTTTAATAACTGAGTTTTCAGTTTGTTCATTCATTTGCTGTCTGATTATGTCAGTGAATGCAACTTTGCTATTTTCTTGGATTTTTTTTCCAACCCTCCTTGTTCTCCTTATTATTCTCCTTTAAGACTTTATTCTCTTCTTTTACTTCTTTTAACTGTTTTTTTTTTTAATTCTTCAATTTCCTTAGTTAAGTTTTTGTTCGCCTTCTCTAGTTCTTCCAATTTTTCAACCCTCTGTACAATGTTGTTAACATGACCGAACCTACGCTCCAAGTCCTCGATCATCTTATCGACCTTCTCTTCTAGTCTTGTCAGTCGGGGGGGGGGGGGGGGGGGGGTTGTGTCCCCCCACCCACTTTAAAACCCAGGAAAATATTCTCATAATAAACTTTCTACTGTATTGCTCTTTATCTATACTTCTAATCTTTACATTTTTATTAGACATTTCATCGTCACTCACTGGTCGGGGGGGCCTTTTGTTTACCTTTCGCCTGTCCTGCCTGGGCCAAGTCCTCTCCTTCCACAATTCCTTCCATTTCCCTCAGCAATCCCTCCCCTTCTCCTCTTTCCCTACTTTCCCACTACCCCACGAGCAATTTCCCCCACCCCGTAAATACAATAGGCACTTCTCTTTGCGTTGGGATCCACGAAACTTCAATTTTCTTCAGAACGTCTTCTAAGCCATCCGTTCGTTGAAGTGTGTGTGTGTGTGTGTGTGTGTATTTACCTAGTTGTATTTACCTAGTTGTATTTTACGGGAAGGGGAGCTATGCTCGTGGGGTCCCGTCTTCATATCTCATTTTATCTAAACTATTTTTAAATTCATGTATTGTTTTTGCACACACCACTTTCTCATCTAACTTGTTCCAACTGTCTATTACTCTGTGAGGAAAGCTGTTCGTTTTCACATCTCTTTTATAGCTGTCTTTTTTATTTTCTTTCCGTGTCCTCTTGTATTTCTATTATCCCATTTTATCAGATTCTCTCTATCAGTAATTTCTATGCCTTTCATGATTCTATAAATAGCTATCAAATCTCCTCTCTCTCTTCTTTGCTCTAGTGTCCGTAGTTCAAGTTTTGCTAGTCTCTCTTCATATGATAGTTTTGAGAGTGTCGGTGCCAATTTTGTAATTGTTCTTTGTATTCTTTCAATCTTGCTCTTTGCTTATTCCAATCTTGGTCTTATCAGGGTGATTAGGATTTTCTTCACCATTTCTTCATCCAGGTGAAGAATAAGAACTTTGATTGTTCTTATTAAATTATAAGTTTCTCCAAAAATCTTATTTATATGTTTCTCAGGTGACATATTATTCATAACAATGACTCCCAGGTCCTTCTCATTTTCGACTTTTTATTTTTATTTTTTTATTCCTTCTTCTCCCAATCTATATGATCCTGTTATTCTGTTTTTGCTTTTTCCAAATTCCATTATACTACACTTTTTAGTACTGAACTCCATCTCCCACTTCCTACTCCATTCCTGTACTTTATTTAGATCACTCTGTAGTGATTCATAATCTTCTTCCGTGTTCACTCTTTTCAGTAGTTTTGCATCATCTGCAAAGAAGCTCATATAGCTTTCAATTTCTTCATCCATATCATTAATATATATAGCAAACATTATTGGGGCCAGAACTGTTCCCTGCGGAACACCGCTTATTACTTCATCCCATTTTGAGTGTTTGTCTCTTATCACTACTCTCATTTTCCTTTCTTGCAAAAAGTCTTCCATCCAATTAAGCAGTTTTCCCTGTATTCCTCCTTCAGTTTCTAATTTCTTAAACAACTTCTTATGTGGTACTTTGTCAAAAGCTTTTTTTTAGGTCTAGAAATGCACGATCGGCCCATCCATCTCTTTCTTGTATTATATCTATTAGCCTTGAATAGAAACATATTAAATTGGTGACGCATGATCGTCCTTGTCTGAATCCAAATTGCCTTGGATTTAACACGGGTTTTTTTTTTTTTCTAAATATTTTACCCATCTACTTTTGACAATTCTTTCACAAATTTTTGCTATTGTACTTGTTAGAGAGACTGGTCTATAGTTGTTAGGGTCTTCTTTATTTCCTCCTTTATATATAGGTACTATATTTGCTTTTTCCAATCTTTTGGAACTTTTCCATCTTTCAAGGAACTGTTTATTATGCTATGTATTTTGTCTGCCAGTTCATTCCTGCATTCTTTCAAAATCCAGTTTGCTATTTCATCTGGTCCATGCGATTTTCTGACATCAAGATTACTCAAGTGTTTCAGTATTTCGTTCTTTGTTACTTCTATTTCTTTCATGGGAGGGACTTTCTCTTCACATTTGATCTCTTCAGGTTGTATGTTCTCCCTTGTAAACACTGATTGAAAATGTTTGTTCATAATTTCCGCCATTTCAATTTCCTCTGTGTATTCAACTCCTCCTTGTCTTAATTTCTCCAAGTCTTGTTTGGTTTTCAATTTGTTGTTTACAAATCTGTAAAATAGTTTTGGTTGATCTTTACACTTTTCTATGACATCTTTTTCATATTTTCTCTTTTCCTCTCTGCACGTTTGTACATATTCATTTCTATAACAGGTATATATTTTCCATTTTTCAGGCCTTCTGTCTTTTTTCCATCTGGTCCAGGCTTTGTCTCTTTTGCCTTTTAACTCCCTACAACTTTTATTGTACCAGCATTTTACATATTCTTTTTCTTGTTTTTGTCTTGGGACATACTTTTCCACTCCTTTTTTGTCAATTTTTGTCAAAATATTCCATTTCTCTTCCACTGTTGTTTCTTCTTTGTATATTTCTTCCCAGTTTTCCTTTTGAAAGAATTCTCTTATTTGATCAAAGTTTGTTTTTTCATACATCATTCTTCCTTTTCTATATTGTTCATTTCTTTTCATGTACTTTTCTTCATTTAGTTCCAGTTCAATCAATATGTGGTCACTTTTACTTATTGGTGTTTTATATTCAATCTTGTCCACTATTCTAGGTTCAGATGTAATTATTAGGTCTAGTCTCGATGGTTCTTCCTCATTTCTATACCTAGTGTTCTCCTGTATCCACTGTGTCATTGTATTGTCAGTAATCATCTCAAGTAGAGCGTTTCCCCATGAGCCGTCTCCACCCTTTACTGTCATCTCTTCCCAGCAGATTTCTTTGCAATTAAAGTTGCCCATCATAACTATTCTTCCTCCATCTTCCATTATCTTATCTATTGTTATCTTTGTGTCCTCTAACATACTTTTATGTTCACTCTCTTCCCACGAGGCTGTTTTCGGAGTCACATAATTTATCACAAACTTTCTGCTCTTCTTATCTCTGTCTTCTACTTCGATCATAATCATCTCTACTGTATTCTTTCCATACGTGACACACCTCACGTTTATATCCTTCTTAGTCAGGAACATAACTCCACCCCCTTGCTTTGTCTCTCTGTTTCTAATCCAATAATTATATGCATCATGTCCTACACTGTTGGGTGGTAGTGGACCTTTTAATTTTATCTCTACAATTCCCATTATGTCCGTTTTTTTTTTTTTCAAATAATCATTCAGCTCATTCAATCCTGTTATTAATCCATCTATATTTGTGTAAGACACTCTTAGTTTTCTGCCACTTCCATTGTGTTCTCTGTTTCCCTTTTGTTTTTCTCTTGTATGTCGAATTGCCTTAGTTTCATATTCACTACTCTCCAATAGAATCTCTCTTTTTCTGACTCTGTTCTGTTCTCGTTTTTTTCCTTAGCTTCAAGTCTTTTCTTTTTTTCTTCCTCTCTTTCCTCTTTATTCATTTCCCTTTTTATCCATACCTTTTTATATTGTTCACTTGTTGCTAGTTTCCCTGTTTTGGATAAGATATTCTCTGCCGTCGTTTGTGACCTGAATTTAATCTTAATTGGTCTGGTCTTATCTGTACTATACTTTCCGAATCTGAACTTCTCTTCGATTTGTTTCATTATTTCTGGTTCATCTTCCTGAACTAATTGTAGTAAACTGCTTAATTTTTCATTTTCCTCTTTGATACTTGAGGTTCTATCTGGGTTATGTTTCTCTTCCATTCCTAATATAATTATACATTTCTTTTTGTCTGCTAAGTCTCTTACAATATTCTCCTTCTGTCTCATCACTTTAATAACTGAGTCTTCAGTTTATTCTTTCATTTGCTGTTTAATTATATCAGTAAATGCAACTTTACTGTTTTCTTGGATTGTCTTCCAGCCCTTAGCTTCTTTAGCTATGGCCTCTTTGTTTTCTTTATTATTCCTCTTTAATTCTTCATTCTCCTCTTTTACTTCTCTTAACTGTCTTTTTAGTTCTTCTGTTTCATCAGTTAAGTTTTTGTTCGCCTTCTCTAGTTCTTCCAATTTTTCAACTCTGCAATTTTTGACATTTTACCGAACCTAAACTCTCAATGTTCAGTCATTTGTTCAAGTTTTTCCTCCAGTTTTGCCAGTCGGGGGAGGTTGGTATCCGCCGCCCCCTCATTAAATCCTTGGAAATTATTATCCTCACCTTCCAATGTACTGCTCTTATCTATGTTTCTAATCTTTACATTTTTGTTAGTCCCATCATCGAAATCCAAATCATCGGTTCGGCGTTTGTTTACAAGCCGTCTGGCCTCTTGGACCAAGTCCTCCCCTTCCTCATTTCCTTCCATTTCCCTCAGTAATCCCCCCCTTCTCCTTTTTCCTCACTTTCCCACTACACCACGAGCAATTCCCCCCCCTGTAAATACAATAGGTACTTCCTTTGCTTTGGGATCCACGAAAATTTCACTTTTTCTTCAGAACGTCCTCTACGCCGTCCGTTCGATGAAGTGTGTATTCACCTCGGATCTGCTGCAGCCTCTGTCGAGACAGCCAGACACCACCCTACGGCAGTGAGCTCAGAGCTCATTATTTGCCGATCTCTGGGTAGGTCTGAGACCACTCACACACCACACACCGGGACAGCAAGGTCACAACTCCTTGACTAACATCCCGTACCTACTCACTGCTAGGTGAACAGGGGCTACACGTGAAAGGAGACAAACCCAACTTATCTCCGCCCGGCCGGGGAATCGAACCCCGGTTCTCCGGCTTGTGAGGCCAGTGCTTTACCAATCCGCCACCGAGCCGTGTGTGTGTGTGTACAACACTGAATGGGTCCCAGTGATTAGAGATAGATTTTAACAACCACAATACATTTTAATTCTAAGCCATCAACATCGGGAGACCGAATGGAGGCCGACATGCAGGAATTGAAATGCGGTACTGCCAAGGACTCGAACTCAGCAATCACATGTCAAGTGCCGTAGTAACTTACCAACTACGCTATCAATTTCTGTATGTCGGCCTCCATTGGGTCTCCCGGTGTTGATGGCTTAGAGTTAAAGTGCATTGTGGTTGTTCAAATGTATATATATATATGTGTGTGATATATATATATATATCACACACACACACACGACTCGGTGGCGCGGTTGGTAGAGTCTTCGACTGTCACTACGGCGGTCCGGATTTGAATCCTGCCCAGGGCTGAAATAATTTCAGTATCGCTGCGCTTCGAGTCGTTACTCCAACTCTCGTGGGCGGGGAGTTGGGTGTGTGTGTGCGTGTAAGGTCACAGCATTACCCATACATCGGTCATACGAGCTCTGAGCTCTCTTTCAGGACGGAAATATCTGTTGATCACGAATACAACACGTGATCCAAAGACCATGGTGAATCACACACACACACACTCACACACACACACACACACACACACACACACACACACACACACACACACACACATATATATATATATATATATATATATATATATATATATATATATATATATCTATATATATATATATATATATATATATATATATATATATATATATTGTGTGTGTGTGTGTGTGTGTGTGTGTGTGTGTGTGTGTGTGTGTGTGTGTGTGTGTGTGTGTGTGTGTGTGTGTGTGTGTGTTCGACTTCAACTTTGTCGTCTGCACATCTCTTGTTTACATCCCTTCTAACGTCTGGGGCCCTTTCGTCCCCTTCCTCCTTTTCTTCTATTTTCCTCAATAACGTCTCCCCTTCTCCTTTTTCTTCACCTGCCTACTACACCACGAGCTTTCCTCTTCACCTACTGATACAACACAGATACTCCCTCGTCGCTGAAATCCACAAAATTTGCGTTTTTTCCGGAGTGGTTTGGGGAAAGAAAAATGCCACCAAGTATTTCCACTTGGATCGTAAGAGGCGAGAAAAACGGGACGGGGATTGGGACCAGGCATCTTTCTCCCTGTAGCTCAAAAGGGGACATTCCTAAAAAAGTAAGGGCATAAGAAGGTCTAGGAGTTTTTCAACCAGCACCCTAAGGTTTGGGTCTTTTAATGTGCGTGGATGTGGTACAGATGAGAGTAAAAGGGAAGAAATAGGCAGTATGTTTGTGAGAAGAAAGATGGATGTGTTGGCTTTGAGTGAAACTAAGTTGAGAGGGGGTGCGAGTGTGAGTTTGGGAGTGTAATTGGGAGGTTCTCAGGAGTGAAGAGAGGGCGAGGGAGAGAAGGGGTGGCTATACTAGTAAGTGAAGAGATAGGTAAACGTGTAGTGGAGTTGAAGGAGGTTTCTTCAAGGATAATGTGGATGAAGGTGAAACTGGGAAAGGAGATGTGGGTTTTTGTAAGTGCATATGGGCCTGGTAGTGAGAAGAGTGTAGAGGAAAGGGAGGGTTTTTGGAAAGATTTAAATGAGTGCATAGAGGGATTAGGGAGGAACGTCAATGTAGTAGTATTGGGAGACCTTAATGCTAGGGTAGGAAATGAACCAATTGACGGAGTGGTTGGGAAATGTGGAGTTCCAGGAAAGAATAGTAGTGTAGAGTTGATGGTGGAGATGTGTCTAGAGAGTTGATGATAGCAAATACAGCGTTTTGGAAAACAAAATCAAGTATAAGTACACATGGGAGAGGGTGGTGGATGGAAGGGTGGTAGATGGAGCGTTAATGGACTATGTAGTGGTAGACAGAAGTACAATAGGAAGAGTTAAGGATGTACATGTTCTAAGGTGAGAGAGTGGAGGAATATCAGATCATTTTCTGGTGGAAGGTAATTTGAGAGTGGAGGATAGATGGGGAAAGAGGAAAAGGACAAAAGGTAGGGAGGTGCTTACAGTGAACTCTTTAAATGAAAAGGAAAAGGAGAAGGAATACAAGAAGAAGCTGAGAGAGGAGTGGGAGGGAGTGAGGGATAGAGTAGAGCTAGGAGTGGAGGAGGAATGGGGATGGTTCAAGGAGGGAGTCACAAAGTGTGCAAAGATGGTGTGTGAAACAAGAAGGACGGGAGGAAATAGAAGGAAGGATAGTGAATGGTGGGATGAGGAAACAAAGAAGGTTGTAGAAGAGAAGAAGCGAGCTTTCACAGATTGGTTACAAAATAGGACGAGGGAGTCATATGAGAGGTACAAAGAAAAGAGAAGTAAAGCACAAGGTAAAGGAGGTAAAGAGGAGAGCAGATGTGAAATGGGGTAAGAGTATGACAGAAAATTTTGAAAGTAATAAAAAGATGTTTTGGAAAGAAATTAAAAGAGGAAGAGGAGGCGAATCAAGTAGAGAAGAAAAGGTAAAAGGTGCAGATGGAGAGATGATGATGGAAGAGAAGGCAGTAAGGGGAAGATGGGCAGAGTATTTTAGAGAGTTCCTAAATGTGAAGGAGGATAGGGAGGGGAAGGTAGTTGGAGTGGGAAGCGCTAAGAAAATGACCGTGATGAGTGAGGAAAATGGAGGAGAAATAAAGAAGGATGAAGTGAAGGCAGTTGTTAAGATGATGAGAGTAGGTAAGGCACCTGGTCTGGATGGATGCCGTGCAGAATGTCTAAAAAATGAGGTACAGTGATGGTGGACTGCCTGATAAAGTTATTTAATGTTTGCTGGAGAGAGGGTAGAGTGCCAGAGGACTGGAGGAGTGCCTTTTCCAGATCCATAAAAACCCCAAAATACACCCTTACCTTTTCCTATAGTTTTCTCACATACCTGTCTTACCACAAAAATCTGATCTACACAACCCCTACCTGTCCTAAACCCACACTGTTCCTCACCAATTACTCCCACTGTTCCTCCCCTAATCCTCTCAATCAAGACCCTCCCATAAGCCTTCCCAACTACACTAAACAAACTGATCCCTCTGAAACTACTACGCTCGCACTTGTCCCCCTTTCTCTTGTAAAGTGGAAATATACAGGCTCTCCTCCAGTCTTCCGGCACTCTACCCTTTCTTAAACAAACATTAAATAACCTCACCATCCAGTCCGCCATCACTGTACCTCCTTTTTAAGACATTCTGCA
>NC_134815.1:9026391-9028891 GCF_046742065.1 Oratosquilla oratoria | reverse complement strand
TGATGATGATGAAGATGATGATAATAATAATAAAGATGATAAAGGATAATAATAATGAAGTAATGATAAGAATGAATACATACATACATATACCAAGGGCTTTTTCCCCCTTACAAGGGGGTAGCCAAAAAGAAAAAGGCACAAAATCAATCCCACCCATTCCACCCCTGAATACCCTCCACACCCCACCACCCTCCCTCTTATCTTAGCAACCTCCTGAATGACGGGTCATTCCCTGCACCTTGTCCCACTGCCCCTGGGTCCGAAGCAGTGTCGCAAGACACAGCACATCCACAGCAAGGCCGCTTCATTAAATCGGCGAACCCCCCCTCTCGCGCTCCCCCATTTGCATAAAATCGAGAGGACGGGGAGAAATCCCTTCGGGCTGCGTCAAAATTTACTCACACATACTACCCTCACCCCTCATCCACCCGCCCACTAATCCACCTCAATGCCTATCACAACATCATCCATATACTACCATTCTCCATTCACCCCTGTCTTCTGACTCTCTCCGCCGTCCTTCCTCAACAGACATTATCCCCTCTTCCCCAAAGCCCCCCTCAAACCCCATCCATCCACCTCATCCTAGGACGCCCCTCAATGTTCACTCCCTCCACATCTGCCTCCACCACAACACACCTCTTTTACTAGTCTTTCTTCACTCATTCTTTCCTTGTTTGTCCAAAACCATCCTAATATTCTTTCATCAACCCTATCCTCCCAGCTCCTTTTCCCGCCCCTGTTCTCCTCCCTCACCTCCTCATTTCTCACTCTATCTAGCCTAGTAACCCCCATCCATACTTCTCAGACACCTCATCTCAAACACATTTCTTCAAACTCCTCCTCGTCTTCCTCCCCCCCCCCCCCCCCCCCCCTTCTTATGTTCCATGTTTCTAGCCCCCATACAGTGCCGTTGGCATAATCACTCCTTCATACAGTCTCCTCTTAGAATCCATTCCCAAATGTCTATTCCTCATTACACTCTTTAATCCCACCAAGGTATTTAACTCGCTTCTCTCAATCATACATTTCTACCTCCACACTTTCACTCCACCTTTCCCTGCCACATTTGCACCCAAGTATCTAAAACTATCCACTTCCTCCAGTCGCCTCCCCCCTTAATGCTCACAAACACTTCCAGTCTACTGCCACTTTCCACCCCTTGTACATCTCATCACCTTACTTTTACCCGACATTTATCTTTCAGCTTTCTTCTATCACATACTCACCTAAACCCTGTCACCAACTTCCTCAATCCCTCCTCCGATCCTGCCACAAGCGCAGTGTCGTTCCGGAAACAACAGCTGGCTCACCTCCCACTTTTCTCCATTTTCTTTATTCTTAACCATCTCCAATCACTATTGCCCACTAACCCTTGCATTTACCTTCGCACCACCCCAATCCATGTATAAGTTTGAACAGCCAAGTGACATAAACGCATCCTTGACGAAGTCCCTACCTTTTACCATCGAACCACTCACTGCTCTCTCATTTCCAATCCTGACACAAGCTCTACTAATCTCATAAAAACTCTTGACAGCTACCTAGAAGCTTTCCTACCTATCCCGTATATCTGCATAACCTCCCACAATGCCTTCCTGGTCCACCCTATCATAAGCCTTTTCCCGATCCATATAAGCCCAAAAAACATCCTTCCCCTTCTCCTATAGCTTTCTCACATAATCTGTCTTACAACAAAGATCTGATCTACACAACCTCTACCTGTCCTAAATCCTCACTGCTCCTCACCAATTACCTCTTCTGTTTTCCTCCTCGCTAATCCTCTCAACCAAGATCCTCCCCATACATCCTTCCCAACTACACTCAACAAGCTAATCCCTCTGAAACTACTACAATTCACACTTGTCCCCCCTTTTCCCCGTCTTCCCTTGTAAAGAGGAACTATACAGGCACTTCCTCCAGTCCTCCGGTACTCAACCCTCTCTCTCAAGCAAACATTAAATATCCTCACCAACCAGTTCCACCATCACTGTACTCTCCCTTTTTTCAGACATTCCGCATGGCATCCATCCAGACCAGGTGCCTTACCTGCTTTCATCATCTTAACAACTGCCTTCTCACCTCATCCTTCCTTATTTCTCCTCCATTCTCCTCATTCATCACTCTCATTTTCTTCTTCGCACTTCCCACAAGCAGCCAATCTTTCCCTCCCTATCCTCCTTCACATTTAGCAACTCCCTAAAGTACTCTACCCATCTTCCTCTTTCAGCCTTCTCTTCCATGATCATCTCTCCATCTGCACCTTTTACCTTTTCTTGTCTACTTGATTCACTTCCTCTTCCTCTCTTAATTTCTTTTAAAAAATAATTTTATTACTTTCAAAATTTTCCGTCATACTCTTACCCCATTTCACATCTACTCTCCCTCTTTTGCAACCTTTACCTTTTGCTTTACTTCTCTTTTTCTTTCTTTGTACCTCTCATTTGACTCCCTCGTCCTATTTTTTTTGATAATAATAATTAATAATAATAATAAT
>NC_134815.1:9018891-9021391 GCF_046742065.1 Oratosquilla oratoria | reverse complement strand
CCTCGGTCAAGTGGCTTCCACCAGGAACGAAATCACATTCCAGAAGAGGTGGAGGTGGAAGGGGTGGAGGTGGAGGTGGTGGGGTGGAGGGTTTAGAGGTGCCGGAAGGGAGAGGGGAGAGGGGAAGGGAGAGGGGAAGGGAGAGGGGAGGAGTGAGGAGGAGGCCGAGAGAGATGTGGAAGAAGGGAGAGGGAAAGGAGAAAGAGGAAAAGGAGGAAGAAGAGGAGACAGAGGAAGTGGAGGAAGAGGAGGAGGAGGATTAAGTGGAGGATGAGGAGAATTAAAGGAGGAGGAGGAAGTGGAGGAGGAAAAAGGGGAAGGGAAGTGGGAAATAGGAAGTGCAGGAAGAACAGAGAGAGAGAGAGAGAGAGAGAGAGAGAGAGAGAGAGAGAGAGAGAGAGAGAGAGAGAGAGAGAGAGAGAGAGAGAGAGAGAGAGAGAGAGGGAGAGGGATAGAGAGAGAGAGAGAGAAGGATGTTGTATGAACGATGGGGCGAGGGAGTCAAAGTGGGATGGGGGGCGTGGAAAAGAGATAAGAGGATCAAAGAGGGGGGCGGGCAGGGGGGCGATTTTTTTTCTTTCTTTTTTTTTTTTAGTGTGGGTGGGAAGGAGTGGAACAATCAGGGGGAAATGATGGGTAATGATGGGGAAGAAGAAAAAATGGAGGAGAAGGAGGAGGAGGAGGAGGAGGAGGAGTTGGAAGAGGGGTAGGAGTTGAAGGAGGGGAGGGTGAAAAAGAAGGAGAAGGAGGAGAAAGAGGAGGAGGAGGAAAAGGAGGAAAAGGAGGAGGAGTAAGAGTAGGAGGAGAAGGAGGAGAAGGAGAAGGAGGAGGAGAGAGACGGGTAGGGAAAAGAGATGGAGGAGGAGGAGAAGAAAAGGGAGAAAGAGGAAGAAGAGGAGTAGGAGTAGGAGAAGGAGAGAGAGGAGGAGGAGGAGAAGGTGTAGGGGAGGAAGAGGAGGAGGAAGAAGAGGAGGAGGAAGAGGAGGAGAAAGAAAAGGAGGAGCAGGAGGAGGAGGAGGAGGAGGGGAGGAAGAGGAGGAGAAAGAAGAGCAGGAGGAAGAGGAGGAGGAAGAAAAGTAGGAGGAAGAGGAGAAGAAAACGGAGGTGGAGGGGGAGGAGGAGGAAGAGGAGAGGCACGACACGGAGTGGCGCGTCTCGGTCACAGCGCGACCTGCTATCGATCTCTCCGTTGCTGCCCGGGCTCGAGACTCGAGAACGGCGGCGGCAGCGGCCTCGAGATCCAGGTCTCTTTCATCTCGCCCACCAAGAGGTCGCTCGATCTCGATGGGGGGAGAGGGGAGGTGGGGGATTCTGGCCATGCACCACCTAACCCCCCAACCCCCACCCCCTTCCTCTGACTCCGGGAGCAGGCTTCACAGGTGGCTGTGAGAGAGTGAGGAGGAGGACGAAGAGGAGGAGGAGGAGGAGGAGGAGGAGGAGGAGGAGTCTTGCGAAATGTCTCCGGAGGAGAGCCTAAGGATGAAAGACCTTCTGAAAAGAGAGAGAAAGAAAGAGAAAAAAAGAGGAGATTTGTGGTGAAGGGAAGTTTGGAGAAGAGTTGTCTGGCGAAAGAGAGGAAGACGAGGGGTGGGGTGGGGGGTATGGGGAAAAGGAGGTGACAAAGAGGACAAGGAGGAAAGAAAGAGGAAAGAGAAGAATTCGAAGGAGAACAGGGAGAACGAGGAAAGAGAAGAATTTGAAGAATAGTGCGAAAGAAGAACAGGCAACGACGGATGAAGGACGTGAAAGCGAAACAAAAAAAGAAAGTAAAGAAGGGAAACAAAGCCGAGGAGGAAGAGGAAAGGAACACAAATGAGGTAAATGGGGGAAAGGGAAACTCACTCGCGTGGTAGGAAAATGTGCCTGGAATACACAAGGGAAGAGAAAGAGAGACCACTGGTCGCAAAGGAACAGCCAAAAGCTGGACGGGTGCTATAGGAAGGATCAAGTGAAGGAGGCTAAAGCCACAGGTAATGAAGGCACAACTAAAGAATGGAAGGTGAAGGGAAAATAGAGACAGAAGTAATGAAGTTACAAAGACATGAAGGACAGGTGAAGGGAACGCGGACACATAAGGCACAGGTAGTGAAGATACAGGCTGAAGAAAGGTAGACACAGAAGGCACCGTGGAAAGACATTCAGGAAAGGATCAGGCATTGGAGGGTTAAGACAAAGGTAGGAACCAGGTAGGCACCAAGCAGGCACAAGGTAGGCACCTAACAATCACAAGGTACCTGACAATCACAAGGTAGGCACAAGGTAGGCGACCGACAATCATAAGGTAGGTACCCTGTAGGCACTTGACAATCACAAGATAGGCACCCGGTAGGCACTAGACAATCACAAGGTAAGCACCAGGTAGGCACCGGTCAGTTCAAGGTAGGCACAAAGTAAGAACCCTGTAGGCACCTGACAATCGGAAGGTACCTGACAATCACAAGGTAGGCACAAGGTAGGCACCAAGCAGGCACAAGGTAGGCAACCTGTAGGCATTTAACAA
>NC_134815.1:8996391-9011391 GCF_046742065.1 Oratosquilla oratoria | reverse complement strand
ATATATATATATTTATATATATATATATATATATGAATATACATATATATGTATATATAAATATATATATATATATATATATATATATATATATTAACAACCACAATGCACTTTAATTCTAAGCTATCAAAGGCCGACATACAGAAATTGAAATGTTCTTGAATCTTGTTCCAATCTGGAAGATGACCACATCGCAAGTAGTTCATTTAGACCAATGTGAACATCTTCCAGATTGGAAGAAGATAGAGGTGCTCCACAAAGGTCTAGAGAAAAAGAAAAGAAAAATAGTGGAGGCAGCCTACATTACTTCCCACCTCTGCATCAACCATAGGGAAGGGTTTATATAATTAGCAGGAGCGGTAGGTACTCTAATTATCAAGGAGGTAAAAAGGATAATTGAGAACGGAGGGAGAAGCGGCATGGTCGGAGTCACATGAGAAGGGTTGATGACGGAGGAGAGTATGGAGGGAGAGGAACACGGTAAGGATGGATTATATAAGCTGTTAATTTTCTGAGACTGTATGTACTTTGAGAATGTCCTGGTAAGGTCGAAACGTCAGTGAATAAAACTCCAACTGTTCTCTGTGTTTAGCTCACCGCACTTCCACTCATATATATAAATTCATATATACAAGGGATTTGTTCCGGTCCTTACCTCCTCCCACGAGTGTGGTTAGCTGTATGGTGAAAAGGGAATTTGGGTAGCCGTTAGCGACCTTCCTAATCTCGGGAACCAGTAGTGTTCTGAGTTCATACAGATTTAGACCATCAGTGGTTGAGTGGGTTAAGGCGAGTGGCGATGGAGCCTCTTGGCATCAGAACAGCAGGTTCAAATCCTCTGCGCGACGGTCATAAAAATTATCTGATTGATGTCGCTGTTCATTAGCGAATTTCTTATATATATATATATATATATATATATATATATATATATATACATATATATATATGTATATATATGTGTGTTCATATATGTGTATATATATGTATATATATATATATATATATATATATATATATATATATATATATGTATGTATGTATAGCACTCTGTTGGTTGTCAGGCTGGACGGCTTTTCACCGCTTTCACTATGCCTCTCCAGATGGTTCTATACTCTGCCAATTCTTTCTAGTCCTCTCTTGGTGCCACCCTCTCCGCGTCCTTCCTTACTCCATCCATACATCTGTACCTGGGCCTCCTTAATGGTCGTCTGCCCTGTACTCCTCCGTCCATCACCTTCCTTGGTAGTCTGTCTGCCTCCATTCGGACGCAGTGTCCAGCCCACCTTGCTCTTCTTCCCCGTATTTCATCGTGAATGTACGGTTGTCCGGTCTGATTTTTAATTTCCCTGTTATGTCTTCGTCTCCATTTCCCTTCTTCTTCATCATATATTGGGTCGAGGATTCTTCTCAGAATATTGTTTTAAAAAAAATTCCAGTCTCTTCTCTCTTTCTTTTGTCAGTGTCCATGTTTCACATCCGTACAGGACTGTTGGTTTTATTACAATGTTATATGTTCTTATCTTAGTTCTTCTGCTGATGGTCCGACTCTTCATTGTAGATGCCAGGGCATGGGAACATCTGTTTACTACAGATTTTGTTCATTTATTTCTATGTCCAATTCATTTCTCTCACTGACAGTGGACCCCAGGTACTTGAACTTATCCACTTTCTTCACACTTAGTGATCCAACTTACTCTTCTCCTGGTGTATAATTGCCATTTCTACTTAGTTTCATAATTTCCGTTTTCTGTTCATTGCATTTTAGGCCTATCTGTTCTGCTGTTCTCTGGAATACTGTAAAGATCTCATTAATTTCCTCCACAGTCTCGGCCACCACATCCACATCATCGGCGTAAGCGAGGTGGGTTATCTGACCATTGGATAACTTAGCTCCACCTGGATGGTTGGTAATCTGCCTGTAATATATATATATATATATATATATGAATATATATACATATATATACATATACAAAGATATATGTATATATATGTATGTATATATACATATGGTCGCAACGTTAGGGCAATAAACTCTATTCCTAACACATCTTCGTTTGCCCTTCCCCACCCACATTCTCTCTCATATATACATATATATATATATATATATATATATATATATATATATATATATATACATATATACATATATACATATACATATACATATATACATATATACATATACATATATACATATATATATATATATGTATATATATATATATATATATATATCACAACCTTCAACAAAGAAACAACTCTTACAACCTTTCCTACACAATCCCTTCGGCACGATTACTGCTTACACCTCATCCCTATGGATACCTAATAAATCTAAGACAAAGTAATGAAATCTAATATGTAACTACTGGTGTACATAGACATATCACTGTGTGCTACACGTCCGCATCCGTTGGTGCTAGCTGCATGTTAACTTATCCTGGAGGTAAGTGTTGACACCGGAATATTTTGAAGGCAAAATGAGTAAAATTCCGTTGAGATTAGGCAAGTAGAGAGGTAGTTCACAAGTCGCGTGTAATACTAGCGGCTACTGAACTAGGCCCGTGTCAGCGATGTTTAACTTGTTACCAACTTCTAAAGATTTACCGGCACTTCTGTGGACGGAAATGTACATTATCTTTATCAATATCCCAGTCAATATATTGAGTCAACATTTTCAAAATAATGAGTCAATATATTGTGCCAATACATCGAACCTATATATTGAGTTCAATATATGGAGTCAATTTACTGATTCAATATGCTGAATCAATATATTGAATCAATATATTGAGTCAGTATACTGAATTAACATATTGAATTAATATATTGGGTCAACATATTGGGTAAAAGAATTAGTCAATGTATCGACTTAATATGCTATATTGACCATGTCTTATTAATTATGTACCAAAACCCACGTCATTCCCCAATGACCTAATATGTCTTCCCTTCTTACAACTCATTGCCATCCCTATTTGCCTACTACTCCATCTCCTCATTTCTGTAAATTCGTTCCTACTCCTCTTTTGTGAGCGGCAGGCCATTTCAAACTTCAGGTGGGTAGTGAAAAAACTCTGAGGGATGAAGGGGCCTTCCATGATAGAGCCAGATGGAGGAATATGCTGGGACCACTGACAGGCATAACGCCTACTACTGGGAGCTAAAGTAAGAAGTGAAGAACTTACGCCAGGAGACACCGAGTAGCCACGGCCGAAGTCGTCACCTTTGCCCTTTGAGCAACTGTTAGAGGCAGGTAACTTACAGTCACTGCTGGGAGTCGGAGGAGTGTGGGATTCGGACCCCGAACTAAGCGAATACTAGACCAGCACGCTTCCGATGACGTCACCAGGGGACAGGTACTGCACACACACACACACACACACACACACACACACACACACACACACACACACACACACACACACACACACACACACACACACACACACACACACACACACACACACACACACACACACACACACACACACACACACGGACGCACACACGCACGCACAAACACAAGCATACACCACGGCCCGACGCGCTTTCAAATATATCATAATGCCGCGTCCACACGGTCGAGCTGTGCCTGGCAGACTTTGCCCTTATGCCGCGTCCACACGGTCGAGCTGTGCCTGGCAGACTTTGCCCTTATGCTACGTCCACACGGTCGAGCACTGTCCGCTGGGCACGAAGGCTTTGCTCGACAACGGGCAATTTCAGCAGGCAAACCATCAAACTGTCCGTTCCCGGCGCCATTTGCGGGCAGTGGATGGAGGGCTGACATCGCTGCCAAACGCACGAGGTGAGGTGCGAGCAAAGTTAGCAAACCCGCTCAGTACAGACCGAAGTTACCTTTACCACCATGTCTGCACCTAGTACTAGTGTGTACTGGTCTCGACAAGACGTGCTATTGGTGCTATGCTTTTCCTCATATTTGTCTGTCTTTGTATATATGGCTCCACTTTCGAAAGGAGAACAGAAATGCTACTTATGTTCATTCTCATGTAATTGCAAAACAATTGTTCATTTTCATCCTGCAATTCACGTAGGATTATCACTGAGGTTCCTATCAAATCACGTCTTTGTAACCACTCCTGGCACCAGTCATGTCTCCGTGATTTCTTCTTTTTCTTTTTAATGCAGGCAGCAATTATAATGCTGTAAAGTGCTACCTTCTTTCCAAGTATGGCGGGAACCATGGTTTTCGTACCGCACTGAACCACTCCCTCCCAACCTCTGCTTGCGGCCAACTAACCTCCAACCACCATCGTCAGCCGTGTGGACACTTCGCGGGCAGAGTCTGCGGACTTTGCCCGGTAAGGGCAAAGTCTGCCGGGCACAGCTCGACCGTGTGGACGCGGCATTACCGGACAAAGTCCGCAGACTCTGCCCGCGAAGTGTCCACACGGCTGACGATGGTGGTTGGAGGTTAGTTGGCCGCAAGCAGAGGTTGGGAGGGAGTGATTCAGTGCGGTACGATAACCATGGTTCCCGCCATACTTGGAAAGAAGGTAGCACTTTACAGCATTATAATTGTTGCCTGCATTAAAAAGAAAAACAAGAAATCACAGACATGTCTGGTGCCGGGAGTGATTGCAAAGACGTGATTTAATGGGAAGCTCAGTGACAATCCTACGTGAATTGCAGGATGAAAATGAACAATTGTTTTGCAATTACATGAGAATTAACATAAGCAGCTTTTCTGTTCTCCTTTCGAAAGTGGAGCCATATATACAAAGGCAAGAGACAAATATAAGGAAAAGCATAGCACCAATAACACGTCTTGTCGAGACCAGTACACACTAGTACTAGGTGCGGACATGGTGGTAAAGGTAACTTCGGTCTGTACTGAGCGGGTTTGCTAACTTTGCTCGCACCTCACCTCGTGCGTTTGGCAGCGATGTCAGCCCTCCATCCACTGCCCACAAATGGCGCCGGGAACGGACAGTTTGATGGTTTGCCCGATGAAATTGCCCGTTGTCGAGCAAAACCCTCGTGCCCGGCGGACAGTGCTCGACCGTGTGGACGTGGCATAAGACACATTTCCCGTTGGTATTCAAAACTTCTGCGCTGTCATAAATCAGACACTCACTCACCCACTCCGGTGGTCCTCAGTCCTCTTGTAGATCCCTGACCGCTGACACAAGCTCTCATCATCTTTCTGTCTTGTGTTCCTCCAGTCTTGCTAATCAGCTACAATCATCTTCTCCAGATTTTTTTTTTTCCGTTGTCTTTCCATCTTTTCCGGAGTCTTCCAGGTAATCTTCTGCCATCCATGACACATCCATCCATCATTCATAATTGAGGTAAATGACCCATTCCGTCTCGTTTTGTTGCTCTGCAGAGATCGGACTGTGTTTGTTTCTGGGATTCAAATAACCCATTGGTTACCAAGAGTGTTTTTTATCTCAATATCAAGCGCTTTTATCTTTGGGGGAGGCAAAATTAAGCGAAAATCCTGTAGATCAGGACTCTTACTAAGATGATTCATACTTACATCCCGTTTAAGGACAGACAACCCCAGAATCAGGCTTGTACAAAATGGCTTGACAAAGAATCTGAAAAAGTATTGCTAAAAAGAGACAGGCCTATAAGAAATACAAGTGTTCGGATGCACCTAATGACTATCAAAGTTATGACATTAAAGACATTGACAGACGGGAAAAAGTACAACGGCGAGCCACAAAACTGATTCCAAATATCAAAAATTTTATCATACGAAAATCGACTAAAACACATGAATCTGTTTTCCCTAAAAAAGCGTAGACTCAGAGGTGACTTGATACAGGTCTTTAAGATTTTAAAGGGAATTGAGAACATCAAAAGTGACCAAATTTTCACATTGAATGAGAATCAGACAAGAAACAATGGTCTCAAACTATCCGGAAATAGATTCAATTTAGAAGTAGGTAGAAACAACTTTGCCAACCGTGTAGTAAATGAATGGAATAAACTTCCTGCACAGGTAGTGCAATGTAGTTCAGTTCGAAGCTTTAAGAATCAGTTAGATAAATACCTAAGTAAGTTGCTGTAATGATCATATTTTATCTTATATTATTTGCTTTTGTTTTGTTATCATTTGTCTGTCTGATTTTCATTTATTATTAGTTATATGTCAATTTATTATTATTTACTATTTACCTGTTTGTTTATTATTTAACTATACCTATGCATTTATTTATGTATTTTATTTGTTATTTACATTATTATAGTTTTTATTTATTGTTTTATTATTAATATGATTTTTTTTTTCGCATCCGACCTAGATATGGATCAAAAGGTCTCCTGTCGGCATGCTCCGCCTTTGTAATCCTTTGTAATACAGAGGGATTTAAAAAAGACAATAAAAAAAAACGAAAACGACAATACGAAATGAATATCGCTGAAAAATCCAAAGAGAATTCCAAAGAGTTCTATGGTTACATTAGAGATAAAAAGGTTATTAGAAATCACATTTGCCCATTATTATCTGGTGGCAGCTAACTTAAATATTCAAATAAAGGAATGTGTGATATTTTAAACAACTATTTTAGCTTGGCATTCGTAAACGATACACCTCAAGTGAACTCCAAACTGAAGCTTGTGAAAAGTCTAGGGTGAACTTACTTCAGTAAATATAACAAAAGAAAGAATACAAAGTATAAAAAGCCCAAAGTTAATATAATACCAGGGTCTGACTGTTGGCATCTAAGAATCTTAAAGGAAATGAAAAAATGAGATTGTTGTTCCATTAGAAGTTATTTTCAAGAAATCCATCATATCCGGAGATGTCCCAAAAGAATGGAAGCTAGCTAACGTTACTTCCATATTCAAAAAAGGTGACAAAAATAAATCAGATATCTACACGTATATAAGCTTGACTTCAATCGTAGGAAAAATGATGGAAACTATCATCAGAGATGCTATAGAACATCATTTAGAAAGTAGCTGTTTGATAAATGATAGCCAGCATAGATTCAGACAGAAACGTTATTGCGTGACTAATTTACTCGAATTCTACAACACAGTCTTCTCGAATTATGTCAAAAGAAACAACATAGATCTAATATATCTAGATTTTACAGAAGCTTTTAATACCGTCCCCCACGAAAGACTACTTACTGATTTAGCTTCACACGGAATAAGTAAATATATGTATTAAGTTGGACTAGTAATTAGTTGAACGAGCAAAAACAGAGTTGTCGTAAATGGCAAAACTTCTATATGGAAAAACGTTACGAGTGGAGTTCCTCAGGGTTCCGTTCTTGGTCTACTTCCATTCATACTATTTATAAATCATATAAACCACGGACTGAAATCTATTGTCTCCAAATATGCTGATGATACCAAACTGTGCAGAATGGCAAATGATCACTTAAATCAATTAGTAATTCAAGAATATTTAGATAAACTATAGCAAAGGTCTGAAAAGTGGATAATGAAATTTAACACAAGTAAATGCAAGGTTATACATATAGGTAAAAATAACAGCAAGTACGATTACAAGTTATTTGGAAATTCGTTAACGTAAGTGAATAGTGAAAATAATTTCGGCGTAATTATCAGTAACGATCTCAAATTATCTAAGCAGTCTATTTCAGCCTCTGAGAAAGGAAATAAGATTATGGGACTGATTGCGCGATATTTTGACTTCAAAAGTCCATCTCTCATTAACAAGCTATATGCATCGTTAGTTCGTCTACATTTGCAATATGCTGTTTCAGTATAGTCACCGAATCTCATTAAAGACATTGACAGATTGGAAAATGTACAACGGCGAACCACAAAACTGATTCCAAATATCAAAAACAAATCATACGAAAATCGACTAAAACATATGAATCTGTTTTCCCTAAAAAAGCGTAGACTCAGAGGTGACTTGATATAGGTCTTTAATATTCTAAAGGGAATTGACAACACCAAAAGTGACAAAATTTTCATATTGAATGAGAATCAAACAGGAAATAATGGTCTCAGACTGTCAGGAAATATATCTAATTTGGAAGCGGGTAGAAGCAACCTTGCCAACCGTGTAGTTAATGAATGGAATAAACTTCCTGCAGAGGCAGTGCAGTATAGTTCAGTTTGAAGCATTAAAATTCGTTTAGATAAACACCTAAGCAAGATGCTGTAATGCTTGCCATTTATTTTATATTATTTGTTCATTTGTTTGCTGTTATTTGTCTGTTTGTTTATTATTATATATCTGTCCATTTAATATTTACTATTTACCTGTAAGTTTATTGTTTAACTTTACCTATTTGTTTGTTTATTTATTTTATGTATTTTCATTTGTATTATTTTTATTTTTATTTACTTATTTATCATTATTATAGTTTTTTCGTATCCGGTCTTGTTATGGACCAATAGGTCTCCTGTCGGCATGCTCCGCCTTTGTAATCCTTTATCGTACCGAAGAGGTGGAGTAACATAGTTGGGAAAGGGGAGAAAGAATTAAAGGCCCCATACACCTTCAGGCGGCCTATCCGGCCAACGTCCTGTTCAGACCAGTTTGAGCGTGTATGGGCACATGAGGCGGCCTGGCGAACCTTTAGCTGACAGATTGGCTCCATCCGATTCAGGCCTACTTGAGCGTGTATGGGCACATGAGGCGGCCTTTCAGGCCACATCTCTCAGTACAACACTCAGCAGCGTATAGTGCTTTCGCACTGAGCACCAGATGCACCATTGAAGAAGAGCGGCGATTTTGGAGCGAATTGAATGAGAGGCACAGGCAAAACCCGTGCCTTCGGAAAATTAAACCAATAAAGTATTCAGAGAAAGTGAAAAAAAAAAATGCAGCATATGACTTGTTTGTTGAAATTTGAAAAGAAAAGGAAGGTGTAGCTACACGAAATTTAGTGACCAAGAAAATCAACACGAGGAGCTCCTAAGAAAAGGAGTAGGAAGAGGCTACTGTCTCTCAGCCTAACTGTTGCAATACGGTACAAAACGATAACCTCCCATCTGCACTGCAACAAAGATAATTTATGCCAATGGAATAAAAGGATACATACATACTAATTAATGCGTTAATCTGGCGATAGCCAAGATAATGAGATATGTACTCTGGTATGGAAGATGGTCGTTGAGAAGATGATTTGAATATTGGCAACAAATACATCACACGACTCGTGGCGCGGTGGTAGAGTTCCCGGCAGCCACCACGGCTATCCGGGTTCGAATCGTGCCCAGAGCTAAAATAATTTCAGTATCGTTGCGCTGCGAGTCGTTATTCCAACTCTCTTGGGCGGGGAGTAGGGTGTGTGTGTGTCCGTGTAAGGTCACAGCTTTACCCATAGATCGGCCATATATGAATTCTGAGCTCTCTTTTGGGAGGGAACTAGATGTCGATCACGAGTCCGACACGTGATCCAAGACAATGGTGAATCACATAAACATGCTTACTTGCACACAAAATGATACCCATCTACACAAGGGTGAATCTCAACCATGGTATTTTGAGTTCACTATGAAAAAACATAGTGACTCACGTGAAAAAATAACGGGGCATAGTGTAGGTGTGACTCAGTCCTCTACAACTAGATTAAGCAAAATTCAAGTGATTTGTAGGTCACTGCAACAACTGCAGTCACAAGTAGATCTACATTTTCAGTATTCATGGAGAGGCCATCATGTTCACTCCGCGCTGTCTTGATAGAACTGACATTTGCCTTGAGGAAGGAGTGAATGGTGTGTGGGTGACCCCAGGCGGGCTGTCAGGTCGCCTGAACGTGTATGGGGTCCTTATTAAGGAGGGCAGCAGTAGAATGTGTAGACCGTATATATATATATATATATATATATATATATATATATATATATGGGGGGGGGAGACTAGTCTCCGATCATGAAATAATGATGTGTGACTCTGGTCCGTAGGGGGTGTTACCCAAGTCATAGCAAAAGGGAAGAAAATCATTCGGAGTGGGGAAGGGATTATTTGAAAGAGACCCTAGCTTGCTGGTCGAGCGGATTAGAGCGTCGCTACTTGCGGAGTAGGTCGAGGTGACGGCAGTTCAAGAATTGCCGCCAGCGAGTTGAACCAAGGGCATGGTTAATTAAATTCCACACTATACAAAGTCCTGCAGGGCGTCACATTGGCGGAGTGGGACTTGTTAAGAAGAAGAAAAAAAAGAAAAAAAAATCTAGTGGCATAATTCCCACTTATGAATGTGGTTTAGGCTGGAGTGTATAAAGGGTTGTGGTAAAACTTAGGTAGCTCACACAACGACGCAACCGGTTGCATGGAACTGATCGCAACGGATGCCTACATTCTGTGAAAGCAATATTCCCTGTGTTGTATGGACATGTACATACATTTTTCCTTTCCTTCTCGATTCAGAAATGCATGAGGTACTTGACTGTTAGCGGGCAAACGTACAGGGAATAGTGCTTTCACAGTGTAGGTATCCATTGCGATCAGTTTCATGCAACTGGTTGCATCGGTGTGCGAGGTGCCTTGGAACTATCCAGATCCCTGACCAAAAGATTTCAGTCAACGGAAAGACGACCCGAGGACCCAAAGGATTTAAATGGACTGTGAAGACTGAGGTAGTATATGACATGATATGCATTAGAATATCGGAGGTTAAGAAACGTAACTGACTGTTACTTTAACCGCAATTTTCGTCATTCGTTCAACCGCGTCGCTGAGATGTGGAGGCTAACATGACGACTGCCAGATTAGAAGAGCAGAGTACGGAAATGACTTCGTCTGCATCTGAACCGAGTTCGATCCCCACCCGTGATCCAGACAACACCCACCCCTCCGTTGTCCCAGGTCTCTCTTGCAGAAGACCCACTGTCCCTAGGTAACCGGCAACGACCATCGGAATTGCCCATAAGTCGCTTAGGAAGAGATAGTGTGTTGTTGTCTGGGTATGGTGAGGGTGAGGCAGTGTCTTCTGTGTCATGGTTACATCTGAGCCAGTTGCTGACCCTATTCTGTGTTGGTAATGTCTTGGTGTATTCGATGGTGAATTCGTGATAGTGATGATGATGATGATGATGATGATTATTATTATTACTATCATTATTATTATTATTATCATTATCATTATCATTATTATTATTATTATTATTATTATTATTATTATTATTATTATTATTATTATTATTATTATTATTATTATTATTATTATTATTATTATTATTATCATTATCATTATTATTATTACTATTATTATTATTATTATTATTATTATTATTATTATTATTATTATTATTATTATTATTATTATTATTATTATTATTATTATTATTATTATTATTATTTATTATCATTATTATTATTATTATTATTATTATTATTATTATTATTATTATTATTATTATTATTATTATTATTATTATTATTATTATTATTATTATTATTATTATTATTATTATTATTGCTATTACTATCATGATTATTATATTAACAATAACTGATAACAATAATAGTAATAATAATATTAATAATAACAACAACAATAACAGGAATAATAGCAATAATAACAAAACCATAACACCGCATCGGAATAAGTTTTTAAGTAAATATATTATACAGTTTTTTAATTTCATAATATATTCATCTAAAAATCCAATGAGTATTCTAGGTTATCTAAGTAGCTTTCCTCTCTAACCTTCAAAGGAAAAGAGATCATTCCACAGCACCACCCGTGCATTCCAAAGTGATATATGAATTACAGATGAGCGCACAAACATTTAATAATTCACGGTGGGTGAGTATTAAAGCTCATTTGCCACGGCTCCAGGACCGTTTCCCCCGGTGGACAATTTCCCCCCGGAGGACAATTACCCCCTGGGACAATTGTCCCCTAGAACAATTACCCCTTGATGTCAATTTCCCCTGTTGACAATTAAAAGAAAAAAAAATACAAATACAAAGTTAAGTGTTTTCAAAATTTTATTTATGAACCCAAAGAGTAAAAATACATTTAGTTGCAAAGAATGGAAATAAGCTTAGTTTTATTTAGAAACTTAGATTATACGCTGTTCCTTATATCTGTGTTGTTCGCACTCATATGGCACAACACCATGTGCTAAATCCTTGACATACATATAACCTTCAAATACTAATTTGTTACGTTCTTTTGACTTTTAAAGAACTGCACTCTCATGGGTTGTGGACGCAATACATACATACATACATACATACATATATATATATATATATATATATATATATATATATATATATATATATATATATATACATATATTCCTAAACTCAACTGGAGCAAACCACTTCACAATGTAATGGATCTAGCAGAGTGAATCTCTGACTTGATGAAGCTTAAGCTTAGATACTGTTCACTGGGAAAGGGTAAGCTTATCTAAACTCTAAAATTTATAAAAACTTTGACAGAAGGGTCAATACAGATCCGCTTATTGTCTCAAAGTTTTAGATTTTGTCGATGCAAATAGTATTTATAATATATCATATAACAACACAGAGACTTCGGATTATTAAATTACGAAAATAATTAGTGACAGAAGGTTTAATACAGATCCGCTTATCGTCTTATCGACTTTAGATTATTATATTAAGGATGATTTTTAGTTTATATCATTTATTTGTCAACGGGGGAAATTGACATCAAAGGGTAATTGTCCTAGGGGGTAATTGTCCCAGGGGCAAATTGTCCCAGGGGACAATTGCCAACGGGGGGAAATTGTCCTCCGGGGGGAAACTGTCCTGATACGGTTTTGCACGTATCGACTTTTCGCCGTGCGCCGTCCACGACACGACTTTGTACTCTCAGATAACCAAGGGTATCGACGATTTCACACGTGGTCGTGATGTGTGAAAGCGTCCATAGACAGTTACTTGAGAGCACGACGTCGTGTCGTGGACGACGCACGGCGAAAAGTCGATACGTGTGAAGCAAGCCTTAGGCCACAACGACGCTCTTTCCGGACTTCGTTCAGGCTGACGTCAGACTTTATACATTTTATTCTGGTTGGTGTTAATCACGGGGGATCTCCAACTGCGTAAATATAACAAAGTTTACATTGACCATTTTGTTTTACCATTCTTAATAAGGTAGCCTTAATAGCCCTGATAACTTATCATCAAAGATTTAAAAGTGTTTTTTAAAATCTGTCATTTAGGTCAACTTTACCTTCATCGGCGATTCTTTCCTTGAGAACAATCTGATGTGGAGTAATTTCGATTGTTAGCCAAGAGAAGGACATAGGTTCTAATGAACAAAAAATAAACAAATAAATACACAAGTAAACATATTAATAAGCAAACAAACAAGCAAATAAATAAATACGGTTTGAGTAGGTTATTTAACCCATGCCACGACAAATACATAAATATAGGAATAAATAAACAAACAAACAAATAAATAAATCAACAAATAAATACATAAATTAAAAATCAGTAAATAAATAAATAAATAAATATTATATGTATATATATATATATATATATATATGAATATCTGGGGAGCAGATTCTCTTGTATGCATGCATTGTTAAAATCGACAGCATTAGTGAGGTTGTTGATCTTCTTGTGGGTATTCTCCAGTTTTCTAACCAATATTCTGCCATTTGGAGGGTGGGCATAGACCAAGTTGCCAAAATGATTCATTTATTTCAACGTTTCGTCTAACAAAGAGACATCTTCAGGAAATTCTGTAACATAGATAATATTGACGTACAGAAAAAAGAAAACAACATGTAAATCTAAACAAAGGATTACAAAGGCGGAGCATGCCGACAGGAGACCTTTTGATCCATATCTAGGTCGGATGCAAAAAAAAAAAAAAAAAAAAAAAAAAAAAAAAAAAAAAAAAAAAAAAAAAAAAAAAAAAAAAAAATCATATTTGTAATAAAATAATAAATAAAAACTATAATAATGTAAATAACAAATAAAATACATAAATAAATGCATAGGTATAGTTAAAATGATAAACAAACAGGTAAATAGTAAATAATAAATTAACATATAACTAATAATAAATTAAAATCAGACAGACAAATGATAAAACAAAAACAAATAATATAAGATAAATTATAATCATTACAGCATCTTACTTAAGTATTTATCTAAATGATTCTTAAAGCTTTGAACTGAACTACATTGTTCTACCTGTGCAGGAAGTTTATTCCATTCATTAACTACACGGTTGGCAAAGTTGTTTCTACCTACTTCCAAATTGAATCTATTTCTGGACAGTTTGAGACCATTGTTTCTTGTCTGATTCTCATTCAATGTGAAAATTTGGTCACTTTTGATGTTGTCAATTCCCTTTAAAATCTTAAAGACCTGTATCAAGTCACCTCTGAGTCTACGCTTTTTTAGGGAAAACAGATTCATGTGCTTTAGTCGACTTTCGTATGATTTATTTTTGATATTTGGAATCAGTTTTGTGGCTCGCCGTTGTACTTTTTCCAGTCTGTCAATGTCTTTAATGAGATTCGGTGACCATACGGAAACAGCATATTCCAAATGTGGACGAACTAACGATTTATATAGCTTGTTAATGAGTGATGGACTTTTGAAATCAAAAGATCGCGCAATCAGTCCCAGAATCTTATTTGCTTTCTCAGAGGCTGAAATACATTGCTTGGATGATTTGAGGTCGTTACTGATAATTACGCCGAGATCTTTTTCACTATCCACTTTTGTTAACGAATTTCCAAATAACTTGTAATCGTACTTACTGTTATTTTTACCTATGTGCATTACCTTGCATTTACTTGTGTTAAATTTCATTGGCCACTTTTCAGACCATTGCTGTAATTTATCTAAATCTTCTTGAATATCTAATTGGTTTGAGTGATCATTTGCCACTCCGCACAGTTTTGTATCATCAGCAAATTTGGAAACAGTAGATTTTAGTCCATGGTCTATATCATTTATATATACTATGAATAGAAGTGGCCCAAGAACGGAACCCTGAGGAACTCCACTTGCAACACTTTTCCATCCAGAAGTTTTTCCATTTAATTATACAAATATAGAAATAAATATCAAAAATGCGC
>NC_134815.1:8981391-8991391 GCF_046742065.1 Oratosquilla oratoria | reverse complement strand
TTCACCCCTATCTTCTGTCCTCTCCTGTCCTTCCTCAACAGACATTCCTCTGTTTTGCAATGCCCCTTTTACTTCATCCATCCATCTCATACTAGGACGCCCCTCCATGTTCACTCCTTCCACCTCTGCCTTCCACACCTCTTTTGCTAATCTTTCTTCACTCATTCTTTCCATGTGTCCAAACCATCCTAATACTCTTTCATCAACCCTATCTCCCAACTCCCTTTCTACCCCTGTTCTTCTCCTCACCTCATCATTTCTCACTCTATCTAGCCTTGTAACCCCTATCATACTTCTCAGACATTTCATCTCAAACACATTCAAACTCCTTCTATCTTCCTCTCATATGTTACATGTTTCTGCCCCATACAGTGCTGTTGTCACAATCACTCCTTCATACAGTCTCCTCTTATCATCCATTCCCAAATGTCTATTTCTCATTACACTTTTTAATCCCACAAGGTATTTACTCGCATTTCTCAATCTACATTCTACCTCCACCCCCACTCCTCCCTTTCCTGCCACATTCGCCCCAAGTATCTAAAACTATCCAGTTTTTCCAGTCTCTCTCCCTAAATACTCACTTCCAGTTTGCTGCCACTCTCTCCCTTTGTACATCTCATCACCTTACTTTTACCCACATTTATCTTCAGCTTCCTTCTTTCACACACTCTCCCAAACTGTCACTAACTTTCTCAATTCCTCCTCTGATCCTGTTACAAGCGCAGTGTCATCAGCAAACAACAACTGGCTTATCTCCCACTTTTCTCCATTTTCTTTAATCATCTCCCACCCCTGACTCACTACCCTTGCATTCATCTCTCGCACCACCCCATCCATGTAAAGATTGAACAGCCAGGGCGACATAACACATCCCTGAATCGTCTTGGTAAGCGTATTTTGAAACATTTCCCACAACTGATCTACAGGTCTTTCGCTTAATTTTGCCTCCCAATCTGTGAGCTGAAGCTATTCTAAAATTTTTAGCAGTTTTAATCTAAGTTGTGATCGCTACCTGCAATAGTTTAACAAACTTCTACATCAGTTATCATGCTTTCGCGGCTAGTGATCAATAGACCGAGTAAGTTCCGATGTCTTGTGGTCTCTTTTATATGCTGAACTAAATAATTATCAGCGAGAAAATCTATCAAGCGACTACCTATATGGCCATAATCAAAGGTCATCCAATTAATGTAAGTAAAATTGAAATCACCCATTATCAATAAGTCCCGATTGCAGAAACTAAACTAACAGTTCTTGAAACAACATTTTGTCGTCTGCTAATGATAACGTTTTTGGCCTATATATTACACCTACATTAATTTTGTGTCTATTTGTTTGAGTTAATTCTACCCACAAACTATCATATGCATCCTGTTTCACTTTCTCTAAAACACAGGCATGGACATTGCTTTTAACGCACAAAAGAACACCTCCACCTTTCTTGTGGTTTCTATCCTGATGAAAGTGTTTAAATCCCGCAATATTAAATTCAGCTTCAAACTTTCCACCATTTAACCATGTCTCGGTTATTCCTATCATATTGATATTTTCGCTTTTGACATACGCCTGTATTTCTTGGAATTTGTTCCTAATACTACGAGCATTAAATACATGATATTAAGAAACTCGTGATTATTTCTTTTTGACACATTTTGAGTTTCAACATCATGCCTTACATTATAATTTTGTTTTTATTAACACCTTGCTCTATATTGACATTTGGTCCTTCATTGACATTCAGTGCCTCATGGACATTTGCCCCTTCACGGATATTTGGTCCCTCACGGTCATCCGATCTCTTATGTACTGTATACCCTGCCCCCCTACGTCACCGCATCTCGGCCGCCCGTCGTTCATTGATATTCTGCCCGGCATCCACTATCATTATATCCCATCTTGATATTTTGTCCTCCACTCTTATTACATCCCATCGTGATATTTTGTCCTTTGACATTACATCCTAATGTAATATTTTGTCCTTTACCAACATTATATCCTAAAATGGTATTTTGTCCTACACTGATATATTGCTCTACATTATTGCTATACCCTACTCTGTTCCCCCAGTGCACTCTATTTCTCCTTCCCTTTGAGTTTCTACCCCCAAACAAGGAACTAGTTCATTACAATCTCCCACAATGAGGTTTGTAAGAACATCTTTGCCTCTGCGAGTAAGGTGGATCCCATCAGAAGCATAAAGGTCATGACGCCTGGAAAAGAGATACCAAGGATCAAGAAAGTGGTATCCCAGTTGTGTGCACAATCGTGATATCCTCTCATTGATCCATATGACTCTACTGTTCAAACACGAGCTAGCGTAGATCCTTGGAGGGATCCCACAGACTACGTAACGGCTACCACGCTTCTTCATCTCCTGAAGAAGGACCTTGTAATTCCGAACAAGTTCCTCTGATCTCACCCTACCCACATCGTTACTTCCCGTATGAACAATCGTAACCGTGTTCGTCCGCCTTTGCTCCCTGATGGTCTGGGTACAATCGGCGATCCCACGGCCCGGTTGACATACAAGCTTACAACGTCGTTTAGTCTTTCGCTGCAGGATGTCGTCATAGCCTCGCACCATGGAGTCCCCCACCACCAAGAACTCCTGATTTTCAGCCACCTCATCCTCCAGCAGAGCAAAACGATTGGCTAGAGCCAGCGGTTGCTCCGCAGGGCACCCGCTTACCGAACGCGGGCTCGACAAACTGATTAGGCAATCTTTTGACTTCAAAAGTCCATCTCTCATTAACAAGCTATATAAATCGTTAGTTCGTCTACATTTGGAATATACTGTTTCTGTATGGTCACCGAATCTCATTGAAGACATTGACAGATTGGAAAAAGTACAAAGGAGAGCCACAAAACTGATTCCAAATATAAAGAATAAACCATACGAAAATAAACTAAATTAAGTAGAGAAGAAAAGATAAAAGGTGCAGATGGAGAGATGATAATGGAAGAGAAAGCAGTAAGAGGAAGATGGGCAGAGTATTTTAGGGAGTTGCTAAATGTGAAGGAGGATAGGGAGGGAAAGGTAGTTGCAGTGGGAAGTGCTAAGAAAATGACCATGATGAGTGAGGAAAATGGAGGAGAAATAAGGAAGGATGAAGTGAAGGCAGTTGTTAAAATGATGAGAGCAGGTAAGGCACCTGGTCTGGATGGATGTCATGCAGAATGTCTGAAAAAAGGAGGTACAGTGATGGTGGACTGGCTGGTGAGGTTATTTAATGTTTGTTTAAGAGAGGGTAGAGTGCCGGAGGACTGGAGGAGTGCCTGTATAGTTCCACTTTACAAGGGTAAAGGGGCAAGTGTGAGTGTAGTAGTTTCAGAGGGATTAACTTGTTAAGTGTAGTTGGGAAGGCTTATGGGAGGGTCTTGATTGAGAGGATTAGGAGAGGAACAGAGGGAGTAATTGGTGAGGGATAGTGTAGGTTTAGGACAGGTAGAGGTTGCGTAGATCAGATTTTTATGGCAAGACAGATATGTAAGAAAGCTATAGGAAAAGGTAAGGATGTTTTTTAGGCTTTTATGGATTTGGAAAAGGCTTATGACAGGGTAGACAGGAAGCCACTGTGGAAGGTACTGCAGATATACGGGATAGGAGCTTGTTTAGAAGATATTTTCAGAAGGTTGAGTTGGGAAAAGAAAGGTATGAAGATTAATGGCGAATATTTGAACCACCTAAGATTTGCGGGTGACATCATTCTTATTTCAGAAAGAGCAGAAGACTTGCAAGATATGCTGAGCGATCTAAACAAGGAAAGTCTCAAAGTAGGTTTGAAAATGAATAAGAGTAAAACCAAAGTAATGTTCAACACGAAAGTTCAAAGCAAAGAGATTGTAATTGATGATGAGAGTCTTGAGGAAGTTGAAGAGTATAATTATTTAGGCCAGATGATGAAAGTGACGAAAGATCATGATAATGAAATAAAAAGACGCATTACAATTGGTTGGAAAGTGTTTGGTAAGTATAATAAAATCCTGAGAGGCTCTCTACTTTTATGTTTGAAGCGTAAAGTTTACAATCAATGCATTCTACCAGCAATAATTTACGGGTGTGAGACTTGGAAGCCGACAAGGGCGATAGAAACAAAGCTAAGGACTGCACAGAGGAGAATGAAGAGATCAGTGGTAGGAATAACGCTGAGAGACCAAAAGAGAGCAAGTTGGGTGAGAGAGCAGACTAGAGTGAAATATGTTGTAGAGGCAGCAAAAGAGAGGAAGTGGAATTAGGCAGGTAAGCTGGTGCGAACGACTGATAAGCGATGGAGCAAGTGTGTTACTGAGTGAACGCCGCGAGATAGGAAGCGTGGAAGAGGAAGACCAGACAGAAGGTGGAGAGACGAGATCGAGAAGTTTGCAGGAGTGACGTGGCAGATGATGGCACGGTCGTATGATTCATGGAATGCTATAAATGAGGTCTTTGTTCAGCAGTGGACTCAGGATGGATGATTTGATTTGATTTTATATATATATATATATATATATATATATATATACATATATATACATATATATGTATATATATACATATATATATATATATATATATATATATATATATATATATATATATATATGTAAGCGGAATAGGAAACACAGGAGTCTTAGTCTTGAGTTTTATTCCTGACTAGTTTCGCAGTGTGTTTTCCTATTCCGCAGTGTGTTTCCTATTCCGCTTACATCAACCTGTCAGAATGTCTCAACACAAATATATATATATATATATATATATATGTATGTATGTATATATACGTATATGTATATATATATATATATATATATATATATATATATATATATATATGCAAAGTAGACCACTTGGAAAAAGAAACTAACGAAGCAGAGCGCTTTCGTATATTACATCTTCAGTGCAACAAGTACTTGTTGCACTGAAGATGTAATATACTAAAGCGCTCTGCTTCGTTAGTTTCTTTTTCCAAGTGGTCTACTTTGCATAAGTGAACACACGTACCCGTGTTCTTATTAGCATATATATGTATATATATATATATATATATATATATATATATATATATATATATATATATGTATGAATACATATTAAATATATATATATATATACATATATATGTATATATATACATATATATATATATATGTATATATATATGTGTATATATATATATATATATATATATATATATATATATATATATATATATATATATATATAATATTTAACCCCCTCTAACCCGGAATTCCCTGACAACACACCTGCACCGTTAAAGTAAATGAAAATACTTGTGCACAAGTAAAGGCAGACGTGTGGTACTTATCCACAACCGGAGCTCCGAGGGCCAGCAGCAACGGCGGGCGAGCTGAGGCGTGGTGGCACCTCCTCACCTTTCTTCCAAAAGCGTGTAGGTCGTAAATGGACGTGGAGAAGTCCAAATGGAACAACAAAGAACGAAGTAGACCTCTTATTATAAGATGAAAGCAAGAGCGTTAGCAATATTACGGAGATAAATAAAGTCAACATAGGTAGTGACCATAGAATGATAGGTTGCACAGCTAAATTAGATTTCAGAGCCACGAGAAATGAACTAGTTTTAAAAAAAGAAAATAAGTCTTGCGAAGGTTAAGGAAAACAATAAGAAATTTTAGTTAGAAATTGAAAATAGATTCGAAGCTCTAAAATATAACGAGGATACCGTCGAAGGTATGAATTTGAATTTAGTGAATATCATTACGGAATCGGCAGAGAAAGTAGGAAGTACAAAAGTATTAGAGAAAACAAATACTCCAAAGCTATAAATTACTTAATTAAAAGGAGAACCATGCAGATTAAAAGCAAGAGAGACGAAATAGAAAGAGTAGAACTAAACAAGCTTATCAACAAAAGGCAGAGATTAGAGGAAGAAAGGAAAACATGGATGAAATAGAGGAAACTATTCGGAAAGGTAAAAGTATTAAAGGGACCGAGTGCAGACATGCTTTAGGAAGACAGTAAATGCTTTAGGAAGACAGTTTGAAAAATAGAAATGGAGAAATCGTTAAATGCAGAGATAGAACGGAAAAAAGAGTAGAAGAGTTTTACCAAGAGCTTTACTTCTCGAAGACCGTAGTTGAGTCAGTAAATCCATGTATAGACGTTAGTAGTGTACCAGAGATTACAAAAGAAGAAGTAGAATTTGCTCTAAAAATATGAAACGAGGAAAAGCACTTAGGGAAGATGGTATATCTATAGATCATTTGAAAGGCATAGGGAAAGAAGTTTGTATTAAGTTAGCTCAGTTGTACACCCAGTGCTTACGTTAAGGAAGCGTTCCTGAATCCTAGTGCAATGTTATAGTGATTTTGCTTCATAAAGAAGGGGACCAGAAAGACCTTAATAACCCTCGACCGATTAGGTTGCTATCAAATGCATATAAAGTATTCTCCAAGATCCTTACAAACAGATTAAGTCAAGTTTTAGATGGAAACCAACCGGGAGAACAAGCAGGCTTTAGGAGCGGATATTCGACTCTAGGCCATTTGTAGGCGATGAACCAACTAACCGAGAAAACGAAAGAATACAATATACTTCTCTGTATAGCTTTTGTAGATTACGAGAAGGCCTTTGACTCGGTAGAACAAATAGCATTACTAAACTCACTACGCAAGCTGGGTACAAACGAACAGATCGTAAGGGTTCTAGAAAAGATTTATGCGAAAGGTACCACTGTAATTCGACTACATAAAGATATAGAAATGATCAAGATCGGGAAAGGAGTACAGCAAGACGATACAATTTCATCCAAATTATTTACAGCTTGCTTGGAAGACATTTTTAGAAGATTGAGTTGGGAAGAGAAAGGTTTGAAGATTAATGGCGAATATTTGAACCACCTAAGATTTGCGGATGACATTATTCTTATTTCATAAAGAGCAGAATATTTGCAAGATATGCTGAATAGTCTGAGCAAGGAAAGTCTCAAAGTAGGTTTAAAAATGAATAAGAGTAAAACCAAAGTAATGTTCAACACGAAAGCTCAAAGCAAAGAGATTATAATCGATGGTGAGTCTTGAAGAAGTTGAAGAGTATAATTATTTAGGCCAGATGATGAAAGTGACAAAAGATCATGATAATGAAATAAAAAGACGTATTACAATTGGTTGGAAAGTGTTTGGTAAGTATAATAAAATCGTGAGAGGCTTTCCATATGTTTGAAACGTAAAGCTTACAACCGATGCATTCTGCCAGCAATAATCTACGGTTATGATATTTGGAAACTGACGAAGGCGATGGAGACAAAGCTGAGGACTGCACAAAGGAGAATGGAGAGATCAGTGATGGGAATAACGCTGAAAGACCAAAAGAGGGGAAGTTGGGTGAGAGAGCAGACTAGAGTGAAATATATTGTGGAGGCGGTAAAAAAGAGAAAGTGGAATTGTGGCCAATGACTTATAAGTGATGTAGCAAGTGTGTTACTGAGTGGACGCCGCGAGATGGGAAACGTGCAAGAGGGAGACAAGACAGAAGGTGGAGAGAGATAGAGAAGTTTGCAGGAGTGACGTGGCAGAGGTTGGCGCGGTTGTGTGTATCATGAAACGCTATGAAAGAGGCCTTTGTTCAGCAGTGGAGTCAGGATGGCTGATTTGACTGATTGAGTAGTTAATAAAAATGTAATGCAAGCAGTCCTGTGGATTCTGTGTTCATGTCGACAAAACACGTACGAATGCGCATATTAATTAATATTCACCCGTACACAAACGCGCACACGCACACACACACACACACACACACACACACACACACACACACACACACACACACACACACACACACACACACACACACACACACACACACACACACACACACACACACACACACACACACACACACACACACACACACACACACAGTTGGTAGAGCGCTGAACTGGGAAGCAGAAGTGCTCGCAGTAACCAGTTCGAATCCTGCCCAGGGCCGAAATTATTTCGGTATCGCTGTGCCTCGGGTCGTTACTCTGACTCTCGTGGGCGGGGAGTTGGGTGTGTGTGTGTGTGTGCAAGGTCATAGCATTACCCATAGATCGGACCTACGAGCTCTGAGCTCTCTTCCAGGAGGGAAATAGCTGTCGATCACGAGTTCAACACGTGATCCAAAGACCAAGTGAATGAATACACACACACACACACACACACACACACACACACACACACACACACACACACACACACACACACACACACACACACACACACACACACACACACACACACACACACACACACACACACACACACACACATACAAAGACGAAATTATCAGAGACTCGGATACATACTGTATATTCATGAGGATGATTCGAAATTTCCATTGTTGGTTTCTCTTACTTTAGAACGTAGGAATGAAGGAGACTGCAAGAGACCATAAGGCCTACACTGGGCAATTCCATCTCCTATACAACCTGCCACCCCTATCCATAAAGTTATCTAATCTCCTCTTAAAAACAACCTATTGTTTCAGTGCTCACTACATGGTTACTAAATCTAGTCCATTCGTTAGCTACTCTGATGAAAAATCAGTTCTTGCCTATTTCTCTCTTGAACTTCTTCGGGAAGGTTAATGCTCTAACGAAACAGCATCTGGTCTCCAATTTCAAGTTCCTCTAGTCTTAATCAAATCGAAAAAAATTAATCGATAAATAAATAGATAAATAGATAAATAAATGATTAAATAAATAAATAAATAAATAAATAAATGAATAAATAAAATAAATAAATGAATAAATAAATAAATAAATAAAATTAATAAAGAAACAAAATAAAATGAAACAAACAAGATTGATTCTTTGCTCAGTGTGACGTTATCAGACTGAAGGAATAGGTTAAGTTGCGTTAAGTTAGAGTAGGTTAGTTTAAGTTAGGTTGGGTTAAGTGAGGAGAGGTTAAGCTAGGTTAGGACGAATTCTTTTTCGTTAGTTTTTTTTGTAGTTTAGTTCAGGTCAGGTTAGGTTAAATTAGAATAGGGTGAGCTAGGTTAATTAAGATTATGGTAAATTAGGTTAAGTTAGGGTACGTTAGGTTCGGTTAAGTCAGGTTAAGTTTGGTTAGGTTAGGTCAAATTAGGTTAGATTCGATTCAGTTAAATAAGGCTAAGTTAATCTAGGGTTTGACACAAGAACAAGGTTAACTTAACCCCTTAGTCACAATCTTAATCCCTTCTGTCGCCATGTGACTTAAAATCACTGCGCGGGAGGGGGGTTGGGTAGGTGCGTCTCCCCTCACGCCATCACACTGATGACTGAGCGGTGTATCAATCAGAGATAATCTTCACCAAATGTAGTGTCCATTAATTATTAGGCCCAATCAACCAGTAATCAACTGATAACGCTACGGTGATAATCAAGACACATACACGTATATACATACATTGAATCCATATATGTGTACAGTATATATATATATATATATATATATATATATATATATATATATATATATATATATATATATATATATATATATCGCGAGCTCATCTACTGGGGGTAGGAAGGAAGCGTATGGACCCAATAAATTTTATGCAAACGATATATTTTGGAATTTCGTGACACCTCTATGGACCAGAGTTACGCAAATTTGTTTTAAAAATGATGACTGCCTTCTAATAATAATTGCAGTAATAGTAATAATGATAATAGTGATAATACATACATACATATGCCAAGGGCTCTTTCACCCTTACCAGAGAGGTGGTCATAGTCAAAAGGCATAAAACCCACTCCCACCCATTTAATCCCCTTATATTCCACTCTCATTCACCACCCCTCCCTCCCTCACTCCCTCTTATCTTGGCTCCTCCTGGATGACGGGTCATCCCTGCATCTCACCCATTGCCCTGGGTCAGAAGCAATGCATCAAGACAGAGCACATCATCAGCAAAGCAGCTTCTTTTAATTTGTGAATCCCCCCCCCCCCCTCTCGGTCCCCTCATGCAGAAACATTGGAGATGGGGAGAAATCCCTTCAGGCTGCGTCAAAAT
>NC_134815.1:8961391-8963891 GCF_046742065.1 Oratosquilla oratoria | reverse complement strand
TTACTGACCATACAATGACACAATGGATACAGGAGAACACTAGGTATAGAAATGAAGAAGAGCCATCGAGACTAGGCCTAATAATTACATCTGAACCCAGAATAGTGGACAAGATTGAATATAAAACACCAATAAGTAAAAGTGACCACATATTGATTGAACTGGAACTTAATGAAGAAAAATATATGAAAAGAAATGAACAATATAGAAAAGGAAGAATGATGTATGAAAAAACAAACTTTGATAAAATAAGAGAATTCTTTCAAAAAGAAAACTGGGAAGAAATATACAAAGAAGAAACAACAGTAGAAGAGAAATGGAATATTTTGACAAAAATTGACAAAAAAGGAGTGGAAAAGTATGTCCCAAGACAAAAACAAGAAAAAGAATATGTAAAATGCTGGTACAACAAAAGTTGTAGGGAGTTACAAGACAAAAGAGACAAAGCCTGGACCAGATGGAAAAAAGACAGAAGACCTGAAAAATGGAAAATATATACATGTTATAGAAATGAATATGTACAAACGTGCAGAGAGGAAAGGAGAAAATATGAAAAAGATGTCATAGAAAAGTGTAAAGATCAACCAAAACTATTCTACAGATTTGTAAACAATAAACTGAAAAACAAAAAAGACTTGGAGAAATTAAGACAAGGGAGAGTTGAATACACAGAGGAAATGGAAATGGCGGAAATTATGAACAAACATTTTAAATCAGTGTTTACAAGGGAAAATATACAACCTGAAGAGAACGAATGGAAAGAGAAAGTCCCCCCTATGAAAGAAATAGAAGTAACAAAGAATGAAATATTGAAACACTTGAGTAATCTTGATGTCAGAAAATCGCATGGACCAGATGAAATAGCAAACTGGATTTTGAAAGAATGCAGGAATGAACTGGCAGACAAAATACATAGCATACTAAACAGTTCCTTGAAAGAAGGAAAAGTTCCAGAAGATTGGAAAAAAGCAAATATAGTACCTATATATAAAGGAGGAAATAAAGAAGAACCTACCAACTATAGACCAGTCTCTCTAACAAGTACAATAGCAAAAATTTGTGAATTATCAAAAGTAGATGGGTAAAATATTTAGAAAAAAAAAACGTGCTAAACCCAAGGTAATTTGGATTCAGACAAGGACGATCATGCGTCACCAATTTAATATGTTTCTATTCAAGGCTAATAGATATAATACAAGAAAGAGATGGATGGGCTGATTGTGCATTTCTAGACCTAAAGAAAGCTTTTGACAAAGTACCACATAAGAAGTTGCTTAAGAAATTAGAAACTGAAGGAGGAATACAGGGCAAACTGCTAAATTGGATGGAAGACTTTTTGCAAGAAAGAAAAATGAGAGTAGTGATAAGAGACCAACACTCAAAATGGGATGAAGTAATAAGCGGTGTTCCGCAGGGAACAGTTCTGGCCCCAATAATGTTTGCTATATATATTAATGATATGGACGAAGGAATTGAAAGCTATATGAGCTTCTTTGCAGATGATGCAAAACTACTGAAAAGAGTGAAAACAGAAGAAGATTGTGAATCAATACAGAGAGATCTAAATAAAGTACAGGAATGGAGTAGGAAGTGGGAGATGGAGTTCAATACAAAAAAGTGTAGTATAATGGAATTTGGAAAAAGCAAAAACAGAATAACAGGAGCATATAAATTGGGAGAAGAAGGAATAAAAAAAGTAGAAAATGAGAAGGACCTGGGAGTCATTGTTATGAATAATATGTCACTAGAGAAACATATAATAAGGTTTTTGGAGAAACTTATAATTTAATAAGAACAATCAAAGTTGCATTCACATACCTGGATGAAGAAATGGTGAAGAAAATCCTAATCACCCTGATAAGACCAAGATTGGAATATGCAGCAACGATATGGTCACCAAGTACAAAAAAAATGTATAAAAAAAACTTGAAAGAATACAAAGAGCAATTACAAAATTGGCACCAACACTCTCAAAACTATCATATGAAGAGAGACTAGAAAAACTTGAACTACAGACACTAGAGCAAAGAAGAGAGAGAGGAGATTTGATAGCTATTTACAGAATCATGAAAGGCATAGAAATTACTGATAGAGAGAATCTGATAAAATGGAATGACAGAAATACAAGAGGACACGGAAAGAAAATAAAAAAACACAGCTATAGAAGAGATTTGAAAAAGAACAGTTTTCCTCACAGAGTAATAGACAGTTGGAACAAGTTAGATGAGAAAGTGGTGTGTGCAAAAACAATACATGAATTTAAAAATAGTTTAGATAAAATGAGATATGAAGACGGGACCCCACGAGCATAGCTCCCCTTCCCGTAAAATACAACTAGGTAAATACAACTAGGTAAATACACACACATACGAATTGAAAACTAAGTATGATTTTGGAAAACAAGCGACAGTATCCCATAAACGTAGCTCCTTTTCTGTAAACTACACATAGGTGAACACACACACACACACACACACACACACACACACACACACACACA
>NC_134815.1:8948891-8956391 GCF_046742065.1 Oratosquilla oratoria | reverse complement strand
ACTGGACAGCGGCATTCTGAACCTTCTGATGCTCGTAGTTATTGGTGGCACATGTCAGCTGGCTTAGTCCCGGGGACTGGCACAGAATCGGTCTGACGAGGGCTAGGTACAATCGACGTTTGGTTCTCAGTGTTGCAGTTTTGAAGCGTCTGAGCTTACCCAGCACAGCCCTAGCCTTCGCTCCCTGCTTGCGGAAGTGTGGGGTCCAGGTAAGGCCATTATCAAGTGTGCTACCCAGCACACGGGTATGGTCCTTCGCTGGGATGTTTGTGTTGTTTATTTTAAGAGGAGTGTTTGTGATTGTTCTGTTGGTTCGTTTGCAGCGGAAGTGTACAGCATTGCATTTCGACGCGTTGGTCTTAATGCGCCACTGTTGCTCCCACGCGTGTGCCCCGTCTAGGATGTTTTGCATTACGTGTAACGCTCCCTGCAGCGTTTTGTGTCTGCTTATGTGGTTAGTGTCGTCCGCATACGAAAGAGTTAGAGCCTGGTTGCGAGGATAAGCCGGCTCTGGCAGGTCATTCGTATATAGATTGTACAGAGTGGGGGCAAGGACTGACCCTTGCGGCACTCCAGCCTTCGGCACAAAAGGTTGGGACAGACAGCCCCGCCACTTTATTCTAATTGACCTGTCGTCCAGGTAGTTGCAGAGCAACCTTGTGAACGGCAGGGCAAAGTCGAAGTTGTGGTACAATTTGTACTTAAGACCTTCGTGCCAGACAGCATCGAATGCCTTCTCCACATCCTTACAAACCAAAATGGCCTTACCAGGGCGACCGTCTGGCGGTCTTTGAACCCATTGAGTGATTATGGATATTACGTCTTCTGCACCGCGCCCCGGCCGAAAACCAAACTGGCAGTCCCTCAGCACATTCTCCGTCTCTAGGTACACGGTCAGGCGGCGGCTTAAGACGTGCTCGAACACCTTTCCAAAGTACTCCAGAAGGGAGATGGGCCGATATGAAAGGGGGGCGGAGGCGGGTTTCTGGGGTTTAGGAATGAGGATGGTATGGGAGGCCTTGAATAGTTGTGGGAAGTACCCAGAGGCTAGTGAGCTGTTATATAGTGTCGTCATGTGTGAGATTATGTTGTCTGGCATACGTTTGAGTATGTGTGCATCGATGCCTGAAGGGCCAGGGGATTTTAGTTTTAATGCCGAGATAACCCCCTTTACCTCCTCCAAAACGATGGGGCAGATAAGGGGATCATCCTCATCTAACTGAGAGAGATCAACAGTCTCGTCGGGAATGAGGTCACTACAGCTGTTCATGAAGGAGTTAACACTGTGCAAGGTGCTAAAGCAATGTGGTCCTTGCACAGGATGGGGCTTAAAGACCTCACTCCATGCTGACGCCAGAAGGTCAGCTTGGTGTTGGGGGGAGTGTGCAGAGTGGTTAAGATGGTTGATGACCTTGGGTGGAGGCACAGAGCACTCCTCCAGCTCACGTTTGAGGGACCTCCAGAACTTGGAAGGGTCCTTCTCACAGGCGCCGGAGAGCGAGGCCATCAGTTGTTCCTCCTCTCGATGTGAATCGATGTAGAGGGGCTTCCTCAGGCTACTCTGTAGCCAGTGCATGTCTCTTAGGATGGCTACACGGGCCTCTAGGGGTGCTTGTAATAGATCTGTAGATCTGTTCTGTAGTGCAATGCGTAGTCTGTTAGTGCGCATAGAAGCGGAATGAATACAGAATAAGAATCAAAGTCCGTCAACAGCTTACATGGTGATCTGACGACCCTGTGTGACCTCATCCCGGTCTCGTTGTCCCCCCACACTCGTCGACCGCCAGATGTGCGGACGTTTGAGCCCCTCTCGAGAATTTGTTGTATTCTCGGTGGCAATGTGTGCCGCCTCCAAAGCTTTCCTTTTCTTTTTTCCCATTTTCCTATGTAGAACGTGGGCTTCCTTCGAGTTTGGCAAATGATTTTCTTCATCGATATGAACTACTAGGGCATTTGATGTTCTGTGATGTTTCACATCCCTCTTGTGTTCTTCTAATCTTCTGTCCATGCCGCGTCCTGTCTCACCGATGTAAACTTTCTCACAACCTGTACAAGGTAATTTGTAAACAACTCCTGGAGTTTACAAATTACCTTGTTTAGATTGCAATGATGTATATTGGGGACAGACGGGTCGAGACCTCACTACCAGGGTTAAGGAGCACAAGAACTCTGTAAAATACGGGCAGGAAAATTCCGCGGTATTTCAGCACGTCGCCAATAAAAACCACCGGATAAATTGGGACGATGCTGAAATAATTTACAAATCCAAATGTAGTTTCAGAAGAAAAATAGTAGAATCCTCCTTAACAAACAATTTTCCAAATTACAACATTTCCTATGGTCAATGGTCACCAGATTGTATTTTTTCTTTTGCTATAAATAAAATGTTACCATCTACATTAGCGGTGGACAAAAATCACCAAGGTCCACGCAACGCCGGACATGTGACCTGAGCCCCCAAGGTCCAAGCAATGCGTGCCGGACACGTGACCTGAGCCCCCGTCCCTTCTTGCTACCTCACTGTTTCAGTATAAATACACATTGTTCTCTACTCTGTAATTCATATCTGCTGAAGAGGATCACAGTAAATGATCGAAATATACAGATCTCTATATCTTCGCTTATTCTTCTTCGAAAGTAGGTCATCAGTATTATTTTACAAATGTGGTACGACATAACTTTGTTGTGATATATATATATATATATATATATACATGTATATATATATATATATATGTATATATATATATATATGTGGGTGTGTGGGTGAAAGTTTGATGTAGTAGAACATTTGTAGAATAAAACTTATTGACCCACTGTCGGAAAATGAAATAAGATGGACAGAAAATCTGTATATTTTGACCACTATCTGTGGTCCTCTTCAGCAGAAGAAGACCACAGATAGTGGTCGAAATATACAGATTTTCTGTCCATCTTATCTCATTCTCCGACAGGGGGTCAGTAAGTCTTATATTTATATTTGTATATATATATATATATATATATATATATATATATATATATACAGTGGAACTGGAAAAGATTCCACCAATCTAAACTCCGTCAGATCCTGCGGATAAAGTGGCAAGACAGGGTCACAAACAACGAGGTCCTCCTCCGCGCAAGGACGGAAAGCATAGAGGCCACTATAACACGTCACCGACTAAGATGGGCTGGTCATCTTGCCCGGATGCATGACAATCGCTTGCCAAAACAAGTACTGTTCTCAGAGCTTGACTCTGGGAACAGACCTCGCGGTACACTAAAACGCCGGTTTAAAGACCAGCTCAAACATACACTGAAGGCGGTTGACATCGACCCTACCAATTGGGAAACAGAGGCCGCTAATAGAGAGAGCTGGAGAAGAACCATCCACGAAAAAACAGAGACCTTTGAGAACAACAGAAGACAGCAAATAGAGGTAAAAAGAAATATAAGGAAGGCAAGAGCAGAGAATCCCCAGAACCCCCCGACCATTCCCTGTGGTGGCCGCGGCCGCCTCTTCCGAGCCCAGATAGGGCTCATCTCACATAGAGGGAAATGTCAGTGAGCTGCGTATACTCGGACACGAGTGCTGACAACGACGACGCCGATGTATATTGCATATATATAATATATAATATACATATGAGTGTATGCATATATATATATATATATATATATAAATACATATATATATATACATATATATATACATATGTATATATATATATCATATATATATATACGTATATATATATATATATGCATATATATATATAACATATATATATATACCGTCCCACACGAAAGACTACTTACTAAGTTTGCTTTACACGGAATAAGTGGTAGCCTATTAAGTTGGACTAGTAATTGGTTGAATGGTCGAAAACAGAGAGTTGTTAATGGAAAAACTTCTAGATGGAAAAATGTTACAAGTGGAGTTGCTCAGGGTTCCGTTCTTGGGCCACTTCTATTCATTGTATATATAAATGATATACCCCATGGACTAAAATCTACTGTTTCTAAATTTGCTGGTGATACAAAACTGAGCGGAATGGCAAATGATCACTTAAGCCAATTAGATATTCAAGAAGATTTAGATCAATTACAGCAATGGTCAGAAAAGTGGCTAATGAAATTCAACACAAGTAAATGCAAAAATAACAGTAAGTACGATTACAAGTTATTTGGAAATTCGTTAACAAAAGTGGATAGTGAAAAAGATCTCGTCGTAATTATCAGTAACGACCTCAAATCATCCAAGCAGTGTATTTCAGCCTCTGAGAAAGCAAATAAGATTCTAGGATCGATTGCGCGATTTTTTTTATTTCAAAAGTCCATCACTCATTAACAAGCTATAAATCGCTAGTTCGTCCACATTTGGAATATGCTGTTTCCGTATGGTCACCGAATCTCAAAGACATTGACAGACTGGAAAAAGTACAACGGCGAACCACAAAACAGATTCAAAATATCAAAAATAAATCATACGAAAATCGACTAAAACACATGAATCTGTTTTCCCTAAAAAAGCGTAGACTCAGAGGTGACTTGATACAGGTCTTTAAAATTCTAAAGGGAATTGACAACATCAAAAGTGACAAAATTTTCACATTGAATGACAATCAGACAAGAAACAATGGTCTCAAACTGTCCGGAAATAGATTCAATTTGGAAGTAGGTAGAAACAACTTTGCCAACCGTGTAGTTAATGAATGGAATAAACTTCCTGCACAGGTAGTGCAATGTAGTTCAGTTCGAAGCTTTAAGAATCATTTAGATAAACACCTAAGCAAGATGCTGTAATGATTATAATTTATTTTACATTATTTGTTTTTGTTTTGTTATCATTTGTCTGTTTGATTTTCATTTATTATTAGTTATACGTCAATTTATTATTATTTACTATTTACCTGTTTGTTTATTATCTAACTATACCTATGCATTTATTTATGTATTTTATTTGTTATTTACATTTTTATAGTTTTTATTTATTATTTTATTATTATTATGATATTTTTTCGCATCCGACCTAGATATGGACCAAAAGGTCTCCTGTCGGCATGCTCCGCCTCTGTAATCCTTTGTAATCCTTTGTATATATATACAATATATTTATATTAATGTATATATATATATATATGTATATATATACAGTATATATATATATATATATATATATATATATATATATATATATATGTATATATATATATATGGATGGTGGAGAACATAAACACAAGGGAAGGCACGGAACCCTAAATACTAACGTCTCGTTTGCGTAGAACTTCTTCTGATGAGTATACACACACACACACACACACACACACACACACACACACACACACACACACACACACACACACACATATATATATATATATATATATATATATATATATATAATATGTATACGTATATGTATATATATATATATATATATATATATATATATATACATATATATATATGCATACATACATATATACCGTATATGTATATACATATATATATATATATATATATATATATATATATATATATATATGCAAACATGGCAAAAATAAATAGATACCAAGAAACTTCTTAATGTTATTTAAATAAATCTAATATGTTATTTTTACCTAGATTTATGTTTCAGATTACATACAAGATTAATCAAGCATGCCACAAACCAAAGGAGCAGTAGACCTATCTGAATTTCAGCAAGGTTGTATTGTGGGTCAACATAAAGGTGGACTTAGCCAATGCAAAATATTTGAAAATCTGTTAATACCCCTTTCTACTGTTAATAGAATGATCGTACAATTCACCAGGGGACAAGAAGGGCACAAAACCTCATTCAGGTCGTCCCGGGCCCTCAGAAAAAAAAAAAAAAAAACGTTGCGTCTTGTCAAAAGAAATGTCGAAGAGGATTCACTTTGCAAGGCCTCCGGCATAGCAGCACAAGCTGATGTCAGTCCCAGAACAGCTGTCAGGTATCTCCACAAGCTGGGTTACTATGGCAGAGCTGCAAGAAGGAAACCACTCCTTCGTCCAGCCAATATCAAGCGCAGAAAGGATTGGGCTATTGCGATGGTGGAGAGACCTATGGCTTTTTTGAAGCACTGTCATTTTCTCTGATGTGTCACGATTTGCATTATTTTCTGATAGTGGAAGAGTGTGGGTCTGGAGACTGTAGTCAAGAGTTTGACCTCAAAGGACTGCAGCCAACAGTGAAATATAGGGGCATTTCAATAATGTTGTGGGGTGCAATTTGGACTGATGGTCGATCAGAGTTTGTGGAGTATCAAGGAAACATCAATTCAGGCAAATATATTTCTATATTAAAGGACTCATTCCAATATTCTCCAGTGGTAGAATGAGTAAAAATGTCTTCGTATTTATGAAAGATGGAGCTCCTTGTCACACTGCTCAAGCATCACAAAATTGGTTGAGCCAGAATGTGATCAGTAAACTTCCATGGCCAAGTCAGTCCCCGGATATGAACCCTATTGAACGTCTGGGGCATATTAGACCGACAACTTCGCAAAAAAAAACAGGAAGCTATCTTCAAAGCCCGAACTCTTAGGATTACTACGGGAAACATGGCAAGAAATCCCTCAAGATTATATTCGGTAACTAATCACTAGCATACCTAGAAGGTGTTCTCGCATTGAAAAAACAAAGGGGATGTCAACCAAGTATTAGTTAGTCACATTGTGACCATTTATAAGCACTTTAATTGTATCAAGTGTTTGTTTAATAAATTAAACGATTTCTCTTAGTGTCTAATCAATTCTGTCATGTCTGTGTATATACAGTATATATATATATAGTCCATTCATTCCCGAAGTTTGAGAAAAAATTGGTCTTGTTGGCGTCAGATGATTTTATTCAGCTTTGATGAACCCCTGGCTGGTCCATTTTTTCAGCCCCATTCCCCAAAATGAAAATTTTTGTTAACCCTTCAATCCTTTCCTTGTTGACGTCAGGCAATTTTATTTCACCCAGTCTACCCAAAAATCCAAGCCAGATATTTAATAATATGATTACTAATCTGAAATTAATTACTTGGGATTTACATCCCTGACTAAAAAAAAAAAAAAAAAAAAAAAAAAAAAAAAAGATCATATATTACCATGAGCGAGCCAGTGGTTCCAAACTTAATATTCCAAATCTAGGTCACATTTCCTTTTTTTTTGTAATAAACTCTTCAATATCACTAATTTAACATTTTTATTTCTACTTGAAAAACACGATTCTACGCTTGGGTAGTACGAGTTGAATAGTCTCACAAAACAGCTTTCAAGATATCCAAGACATAGCTGCAGGAACATTCTCGAAAGTAATAAAGTCACCTTAGGCATTCTGGCTGCAGGGAGCACGTTAACCATACGCAATAAAATTTGTTTCAATTTCCAGTGCACCCAGATTATCTTATTCAGCAGTGTTATGTATAGGGAAAGGGGGTTGACAAGGTGTGTGTGATAACATCATAGCAAAAAAAAATAGTAACAATAATTATAATGGTGGAAG
>NC_134815.1:8913891-8926391 GCF_046742065.1 Oratosquilla oratoria | reverse complement strand
CGTGTCAAAATCCCAAAGACTGACTAACAGTGACCAGTCCAAGATCGTCCCTTTAGTAGCTGCTGTCTCTTCCCAACTCCTTACCTTTCAGTGTTATATGAACCAGTTACCTATATCTGTAGCGGTAGACACCGGGGCAGAATATAGTATTATAGGTAACAAAGCATAATCTGCTCTCAAGGGTTTGTACAACGTACCATTGTTACCTTCTTGTAGTGTTTTGCAAGCTGTACAAAGCTCTCCCTTGTCTACTCTTGGATCTATTTGCATTCCCTTAAATATTTCTCCCCATGCTAAAGTGTTTCATGATAACTTTGTGGTAGTTTCTGGTTTCATACTTCAGTGTGACTGTCTCTTAGGCTTTGATACTTTAGCAACTCATGTCATAGATATTACAAAGGATTACAAAGACGGAGCATGCCGACAGGAGACCTTTTGGCCCATATCTAGGTCGGATGCGAAAAAAATCAATCATAATAATGATAAAAAATAAATGAAAAAATAAAAACAATAATGATAATGTAAATAATAAATAAAATAGGTAATTGCATAGGTATAGTTAGATAATAAGCAGGTAAATAGTAAATAATAATAAATTGACATAACTAATAATAAATGAGAATCAAACAAATAATGATAAACAAACGGACAAATGATAACAAAACAAATAAACAAATAATATGAAATAAATGATAGTCATTACAGCATCTTGCTTAGGTGTTTATCTAAATAATTCTTAAAGCTTCGAACTGAACTACATTGCACTGCCTCTGCAGGAAGTTTATTCCATTCATTAACTACACGGTTAGCGAAGTTGTTTCTACCCACTTCCAAATTAAATATATTTCCGGACAGTTTGAGACCATTGTTTCATATCGGATTCTCATTCAGTGTAAAAATTTTGTCACTTTTAATGTTGTCAATTCCCTTTAGATTCTTAAAGACCTGTATCAAGTTACCTCTGAGTCTACGCTTTTTTAAGGAAAACAGATTGATATGTTTTAGTCGATTTTCGTATATCTCCTTGGCACCAAATAGTTACTTTCGACAACTGTCATTTCAGCAATGGACAGGCCAGTTTCTATACATAGCTCACCTTCTGTATATGGTCTGACCAGGCGTTTATCTTCCAAACGTTCAAAAAAACATTTAGGCTCCCCCTTACTTTTTTGTGCTGCTGTTGTTGTAGGCGAGCATTACATTGGTCCTTCTAGTGCAGTTCGCGTCCCGGTGCGCATTTCAGATGTTCTTACTGGTTCTGACATCTTATCCCAACCTAATTCTGTTCGTGTTTGACATCTTGCATTGGAGGGAACTCTTTCCTCTGTTCGTGAGGCCCATGTTACCACGGCCCTGATAACCAACGTTGCTAGTGTTCCCATCACACTCTCTTCTGGTATTTATTCGGGTTATTTTGATGCCATTGATGATGACATTGTCCAGAATTCACCTCCTATCACAGCAGCCTCTATTCAATCGTCTACACATGCAAGTGACATAGCTCATTTAGCCTCTCAGTATGCGACATATGCAGGTAACATTGATTTTCCTGAGGTAAGAGACCGTCTCATTGCACTGTTAGTGACACATCGTCAAGCTATGGCCTTACCTGGGGACCAACTGGGAGTTCCGGATTATGTTGTCCATAGCAATGATCTTAAACCAGGGGAGCGTCCAGTCTACGTACCTTCTTACAGGTTGCTTCATTCTCCTAGACTTGTAGCCCAGAATCTAGTTGACGAGTTGTTGAGTGAGGGTGTCATCCAAGAGTTTCGTTCCGAGGGGAACTCTCCACTCCTTGTGCCTAAGAAGAACGGAGCATTCCGCCCTGTTGTGGATTACAGGCGTGTTAACGATGTCACGGTTCCAGGTCATTACCCTTTGCCTGCACTGAGTGATCTTCTTCAGTCCATAGGAACAATTAACACAGTGTTCACTACTTTAGACCTAAAGGCTGGCTTTTGGCAGATTTCTTTGGAAGAAAAGTCTCGTAAGGTCACAGCATTTTCGACTCCGTCAGGTTATTAGGAATGGCTCTATTGCCCCATGGGGTTGCGGAATGATCCTTTAACATGTCAGCGTCTTATTAACTCAATTTTTATGGACTAGTGGGTAATGTTTTTTTTTTTTTTTTTTTTTTTTTTTTTTTTGTTTTTTTTTTTTTTTTTTTTTTTTTTTTTTTTTTTTTAATCTGGATGACTTGATTCTAGTTTCCAAGGATGTGAAAAGTCGCTTCCATAAATTGTCCTTCGTCTTGCAACGTTTTGCTGAAGCTGGGTTAAAGCTCAATTTACCCAAATGTTCATTTTTAAGTCCGGCATCCAATTATTAGGTCATTTGGTAGACAGAGATGGCATTAATACTACAGATGATAAGACCAAATCTGTTAGAAACTTTCCTACCCCTAATACAGTTGACCAAGTAGACTCTTCCCTAGGGTTGGCAGAATACTATTGTGCCTTCGTAAAAGACTTTGCTTCCATTGCATCACTTCTTACTCGTTTCCTCAAAAAGGATGCTTCCTTCCAGTGGCGTGATGCTCACCAGAATTTTTTTTACTCTTTGAAGCATGCACTTACTCAGGCGCATGTGTTGGCATTCCCAGATTATAGCCTTCCTTTTACCATTTGCATTGATGCTTCTGGTTAAGGTGCTGGAGCTGTCCTAATGCAGTAAGTAGATGGTCATCATCCACATGCCATTGCACCCTGTCCCTTGTATATAGACGATTCTTACCGTAAAAGCGATCCCAGTTGTCGACAAATGCCCATCCATTGGCCTTACAATATTTTGCCAGCCTCCAACTCATTGCAATAGCCCTGGAATGCCACATTCCTCCAACTCTACTCCTCGGAAGGATTCCACATACAACAGGAACCCCTCCCTTATTCCTAATTATTTCTAGCGCATCTCGGAACCGCGCAAACAATTCCTCACTCCCTAACTTACCTATGTCATTCCCACAAGCACTCAAACAAAGGATGGGTTTCACACCTTCCCCGACTATACACTCTTCAATCCTGTCTCTAACATCACCTATCCCCGCCCCGGGGAAACACACCTGGGTCCTATGCTTCCTATCTTTGTCGCAGAAGGCCCTATCTAAATACCGCACCTGGCTATCTCCTGCAGCCAAAATCTTATCTGTGGGCAAGGATCTAGCAACTACCCTTTTCTTCTTCTCTTGCATTTTCTTCGTTTCTTCTTGTAAACCCACGAGAGCTTGAAATGAATTTCTGAATTTAAGCGGGTCTGGTGATGGCATTTTACCCTCTCTCCATGTTTTGTTTGTCACCTTTTTCCACTCAGGTTCCAAACATGGTTTATCGTCCGTGCTTTGGGTCTTCGAGCGAAGAACTCGATTCTCCTCTTTAAGGCCTTCAACAGTCTTCTCTAAGGCAACGATTCTATTACGTAGAGATTGCACCTTTTCGGCGCTGATCACTGAAACACAACTACTCGCCATCTCACTACTTGAAGCAACGGGAAAGACACCTCATTATGTCATTTATGGTTCTGAGAAGAGGCTTCCGTGTGATCTTTTGGATATTTCTATCCATCCTCTCTACAATTCTGAAGATTACAGTGAACTTCAGTGTCATACACTGCATACAGTTTATGATTCTTTCAAATAAAACCTCAGGAGTCTAGATAAAACATAATAAGGAAACAACATAGTAAGACTACACCTGTTTCCATCCAAATGTGTGATAATATACTTAAGCAAACGCGCGAGCGCCAGTCTGAGCTAAACAACAAATTTACTGGTCCCTTTCTGGTGACGCAGAGGCTTCATCCTAATAAATTCTTATTTATTTACCCATCTCAGGGACTTAGTGAGGTTCTGCATCCTTATTGGCTTAAGAAGACACAGGTGCCCATACCTGTATTTACCCGGCCTTCCCGGGGCCTAATGTTCTTACTGTGTCATCCCCCTATTCATCGGTCGTATCATCTACGTTCACAAAGTACAGTGCCTTGATGATCGAGTGAGACTATTGTGTACATCTGTGTTGCTGTGCAACCTTTTTGTCATTGTAACCGCTATCTATTAAGGTTGTAAATTGTGTAAATAACTATGTGCAGCCTCGGTTATGCTTGGCATAACCGAAGGGGATGTGATATATGTTTTTCAATATCTTGTAAATTGTGTAAATAACTATGTGCAGCCTCGGTTATGCTTGGCATAACCGAAGGGGATGTGATCTATGTTTTTCAATAGCTATTTTGTAATTGTCAGCCAAATGTATGGTTCTTGTGTATTTTCTCAGTTGTACTATGTATTATTGTGTATTTCATGTGTGTATTGTATCATGTTCCGGACGTCCGGCAATTTATGTCATGTTCTTTATTTCCAAATTTTACCTACTGGCGCCAGTATATTTTCATGTCTTGTCTATCATGTCCCTGTATATGTTTGTCTTTTGTCTATTGCCGCATTTTACATGCCCTTGTGTATGTCTGCTCCCTGCCACGAATGTTGTTTCCTCGGTGAGGGCACCGAGAGGTGGTGGCCGAGCTATGTAGTGGGCGCATGTCAAGTGTGTTATATTTGTAATATTGTATAAATATGTATGAATGTGTAATTGTGTGGAACCATCTAGCGGGTTCTCGCTAATGAACTTGCCTGACGCCTTGTGGCATCAGTTATTTGTCGGCCTTCGACGAGAGCTTACGTTCGCTCTACATAATAGCAAACATTTTTAAACTTGTCAGTATTTGATTTAGCCACCATGATATATATATATATATATATATATATATATATATATATATATATATATATATATACACATATATATACATATATATATGTATATATATATATACATATGCACATACACACACACACACACACACACACACACACACACACACACATTATATATATATATATATATATATATATATATATATATATATATATATATATAAATATATACATATATATGAGTGGATGGGTGGTGAGATAAACACAGGGAACCTTTTAGGGATATATTCTGACGTTTCGTCCTTACCAGGACTTCTTCAGAGTACATGCACATTCAAATCATTCACCCCCTAAATACCCGCCGAATCTATCCGCGTTCCACCATGATCGACCTGACCTCTCGTCCTCCTACGCTCTGCCTCGCGAAGTACCAAGCGGCTGGCCGTCTTTGTTAATTTAATAAACCCATCGCGGTGGTTGTTGTTTGGATGGGAAGCGATGTAAGCTGCTTCAATTATTTTCCTTCTTTTCTTAGGAAGTCCTTTCTGCAGCACCTCTACTTTGTTCCAGTCTGGTAAATGGCCGTGAGTATCCACATGAACCACTAGCGAGTTTGATACTCGGTGTGCCTTGATGTCATTCCTGTGCTCAATTGTCCGTTTCTTGATACCTCGGCTGGTTTCCCCGTAGTAGCTCACAGGACAGTTCCCACACGGTATCTTGTAGACGACACTGTTTTCTTCCCCGTTGGCCACGACTTTATTCTGCTTCTTAACAATGTCTCCTATTTTCGTTCCCGTGCTGATCGCAATCTTGATGCCGGCTCTACCATTTTCAGTCACATCTCCTCTGTTCCTTATGCTTCTTTTTGCTATCTTTAAAGCCTTTTTTCTAAGTCGGTACAACAGCCCTTCCGGATAACAGAGTTTGGTGAAAACGTTGAAAATGTAATCTATTTCATCTTTAATAAATTCTTCACTACAAATGCGGTATGCTCTCAGGAAGAATCCTATTACTACTCCACTCTTTATTCTCTCGTTGTGGCCGGAGTAGTAGTGAATGATGTCGTCTTTATTTGTACTTAGGTATTTAGGGGGTGAATGATTTGAATGTGCATGTACTCTGAAGAAGTCCTGGTAAGGACGAAACGTCAGAATAAATCCCTAAACGGTTCCCTGTGTTTATCTCACCACCCATCCACTCATCTGTCTTACATATTTCAACACATATATATATATATATATATATATATATATATATATATATATATATATATATATATAAATATATATATATAAATATATACACGATAGGACGTTTCGTTAATAACAGACGCCTCATTCCTCGGAGACAATATAACACTGTAGACATGAGCTCTAGAGGTGGTCAAGGAGGGATTTATGTAGGATAAGAAAAAAATAACTCTTCTTATTTAAAGGAGAGTGGGAAATGAGGGAGGAGGAGGAGAGAAAGAAGGAGAAAGGGGAAAGGGAGTAGGGGGAAGGTGAGGGGATGGGCGAGGAATTCCAAATCCACCGTTTGTTTATTTGTTTGTTTACATTTTAACTTTCTTGCAGCATTTCAGCTCCCTGCCTTTGTCCCTGAGGCTTTTGTGTCTGACATTCTTTTCCTTTCTCCCCTTTCTCCATTTTATTTTCTTCCTGCCGAGGGGCGAGGGGAGGAGGGGAGGGCGAGTGGGGGGGGAGGGCGAGTGGGGGGGGGAGGGAGTCTGCTGAAACAGGAGCAAGTCTTTCTGCCTTGGCCACGGGGTTGTGGGTCGTAGTACAATTCTTCTTAAGGGGACATGCGAGTTCTCTGTTATTCCCAAGACCCTGGCGTGTGTGTTCACTCACGTGATGTATTATTTTGTCGACAATATCCATATTGGGGGTGGGAAGGATGTCGCGACGGCCTCGCTTGGTCCCGTTTTCTTTCCTCTTGTTCGTCTCCACCCCTTAGGGGGGCAAGGGGTGGGGGGCGGAGGACGGGTCCTCTGCTCAACCGTAAGAAAACAGCTGTGGTATGGAGGAGTAAGAAGAGGTGGTGGAGGAGTAAGCGGAGAAGAAAAGGCAGAAAAAAGGAAAATAGGAAGAGGCAGAAAGGAGTAGCGGGAAGAGAAGGAAAAAGAAAGGAGAAAGAGCAGAAGGAGAAGGAGGAAGAAGGAGGGAAACGAGAGGGAAAAAAAGGTAGGGTGAAGGAGGAGAGTGGGTGGAGGGCAACGTGGAGGTAATGGAAGAGGAGGAGGAGGAGGAGGAGGTTGAGGAGGAGGAGGAGGAGGAGGAGAAAGCGAGCAACCACGGAGAAACGTTGCGTACATTAGAACAGGAATTTCCTCCTCCTCCTCCTCCTCTTACTTGTCGCCGTCTTCGTTCTCAGTTCGAGAAAAGATCGCGAGCGGTGCATACCTGCCACCATGTACCCCTCCATGTCCCCCTTGGCCGACGGGATGACGTCATCTCGTCACGTGACCCTCGTACTCGTCGTCCTCTTGACGCGGGTGCCCTCGGGTTAGTGTCTGTGTCGCCTAAAGCGTCACGTGTGTCACCTAATAGGGTTTGTGTCACATGGTGCGAGGATTGTGTCACCTACCAGTGTCATACGACTAATGTGTCCTGAAACGATGAATGTGTCATCTGACGCAAGGAGTGTGTCATCTTACGACGACTGTGTCATTTGCAGTGTCTTGTGTCCTTTGACCGGTGATCTCCGACTCAGTGTTTGTGTCATACATTCTTACATCCGTGTTGACAACAGCAGTTACTGTATCACAAAGCGTCTGTCATAGAGTGTGTCAAGTCATTATCGAGTCTAAGGTATAAAATAATACACACACATACACATATACATACACACACACACACACACACACACACACACACACACACACACACACACACACACACACACACACACACACACACACACACACACACACACACACACACACACACACACACACATATATATATATATATATATATATATATATATATATATATATATATATATATATATACATATATCCTATCCGAGAGTTGACACGTTGACGTGGTGGATAGGCTTGAAAATCTTAATGATTACAGAAGCTATGTCGATAGAGAGGAAATCTCTCTAGGGTCACCCATATCGAACAAGTTTTGTAAGAAAGATCAGACAAAGAGCAGCTCACACACAGTAGCAGGACCCACTGCTAATTGGCACGTCCCTGATGGCGAACAGGGAAATTCCCCATAGATATATGGGGTACCTTCATAATGACGGCGTGGATCATTGGGAACCCTATAGATATGAAGGGTTTCACCGAATATAATGAATAAGGTGACACCAGAGAAATATCTCACCAGAAACTAGTCGGCAGGGAGGTGAGATTACTGTCAAAAGCATCGCAACCATGAAAAGTACAAGCAAAACAAAACCGGGCGTTCCTGTTGGATCATAGTCTCCTAAAGGTCCAACCGCATTGCCTCATGTGCATACGGGCAGTGTGCCACCGAATGTTAGCACTGTCCAAGCAGATCCCAGCCTTGGAGATTAAACAGTATGAAGGAAATGAAGATCTATACTTATAGCGTAAGAACTCTCTCAGAAGATCACAGACTGAAGAGTTTAATGACTAGAATTTCCCCCCTGAAACATCCAAATTTCCCCCCTGGTTGAGAACCACTGCTTTAGGCCTTCATATTTTTATTGCACATGCTCTCCATTGTTCACCAAATTTATATAGTTGCGTATGAAAAGGGAGAAATGCACACAATATAAGTAAAATTATTTACCTGGGTCATCAATTTCTTCTTCTGTATGTTGTGGCTGACCTTGGCATTTATCTCTGTGAGATTTTAATCATTACACAATGCCCTGTAGTTCCTGGCTGCAGTCTTTGCATTTAGCTCGGTACCCTTTGCCAGAAGTTGTTGGTAGTTTTTCAAAATAATTCCAGACAGGATAATTTTTTTCTGCCCGAAGGAACCACTCTGCCAGGTCCAGAAGACATCCTTCGTAGTTATTCCAAAGCAGCAACTGACTCAGTGAGAAGCTGCTTACCTAGAACAAGTTTCAACAAGAATCTTGTTGAAACTTGTTGTGGGCTGCACAGTGACATATACTCAGGGAAAACATTTCTCGACTTGGTAGTGGAGTAACTTGTGTGACCTTACAATGCTCCCTACCTTGTCTATTACTTAATGTATATATATTCATCTATGTCTTGGTTACTTTGTATTCCCTAAAGATGTCTTAAATAGACGAAAACCTTCGGACTATTTTTCTTATTTCCCAGTGATATTTTCTGGAAATTATTTTCACGTGTTCTTGTGAATTGCTGTAAATACACACACACATACAATTATAATATATATATATATATATATATATATACATATATATATATATGTATATAAATAAATGTATATATATATATATATATACACATACATATTCATGTGTGTGATGTTGCATTATTGGGATAAAATTGTCTGCAGTTTATCAGAAACAAAGATGAACAAAAGAAGGATAAACGGAATCGGAAATAGATTAAGAGGGAGCGAAAACGGGATCAAGGAGAGATGAGCAGGCAAAGAAAACGGGGTCAGGTAGAGCGTTCAAATGAAATCGTGCAACAGCTACCAAGAGGACAAAGAAACGTGTGCAGAGGACCTGCTTCTACACGACACCCTGCACCGCCCACTCTCACACAACCTACACACACACACACACACACACACACACACACACACACACACACACACACACACACACACACACACACACACACACACACACACACACACACACACACACACACACACACACACACACACGCGCGCACACACACACACACACGCACACACACACACACACACACACACACACACACACACACACACACACACACACACACACACACACACACACACACACACACACACACACACACATGCATACACGACTCGGTGGCGCGGTTGGTAGAGTCCCCGACTATCACTACGGCGGTCTGGGTTCGAATCCTGCCCAGGATTGAAATAATTTCAGTATCACTGCGCTTCGAGTCGTTACTCCAACTCTCGTGGGCGGAGAGTTGGGTGTGTGTGTGCGTGTAATGTCACAGTATTACCCATAGATCGGTCATGCAGGCTCTGAGCTCTCTTCCGGGAGGGAAATAACTATCGATCACGAGTTCAACATGTGATCCAAAGACCAAGATGAATCACAAACACAAAGAAACATAGACACACACACAGGCACGCAAACTCACACATACAAAAACGAACACAGATACACACTCAGCACACATAGCGGTGAGTGAGTGAGTGTGTGTGATTAACCATGGTCTTGGATCACTTGTTGGACTCGTGATCGACAGCTATTTCCCTCCCGGAAGAGAGCTCAGAACTCTCTTCCTGGAGTTTGATTTTACAACCAAACGATCTCATGACGTCACTACTAACCTTGTGACGTCATAGGTATAGGAAACCGATATTAGAACCGTAGGCCAGCTTTCTGCCATCATTTTCCCCTTCATCACTTAGCCCAACTCACCCTTCACGCCAACGTGTGTGTGCGTGTATGTATGTGTGCGTGTATGTGTGTGTGTGTGTGTGTGTGTGTGTGTGTGTGTGTGTGTGTGTGTGTGTGTGTGTGTGTGTGTGTGTGTGTGTGTGTGTGTGTGTGTGTGTGTGTGTGTGTGTGTGTGTGTGTGTGTGTGTGTGTGTATGTGTTTGTGTATTTACCTAGTTGTATCTTACGGGAAGGGGGGCTATGATCGTGGTGTCCCGTCTCTGTATCTCGCAGTATTTAAATTGTTCTTAAATTCGTGTATGGTTTTTGCACACACTATTGTTTCGTCCAGTTTGTTCCATACATCCACCACTCTGTGGGGAAAGCTGTTCTTTTTCAGGTCTCTTCTATAACTGTCCTTTTTGAGTGTCTTTCCATGTCCTCTTGTATTTCTCGCATCCCAATTTATTAAGTCTTCTCTATCAAGGACTTCCATACATCTCATGATTCTATAGATGGTCAACGAATCTCCTCTTTCTCTTGTTTGTTCCAGGGTCGGTAACTCTAGTTTTGACGATCTCTCTTCCTATGACCGTTCTGAAAATGTGGGAGCTATCTTTGTAGTTGCTCTTTGGATTCTTTTAATATTTCTTATATTATTTTTGGTACTGGGTGACCATAATGTTGCTGCGTACTCCAGTCTTGGTCTTATCAGTGTGACTAGTATTTTCTTTACCATTTCTTCGTCCAAGCAAGTAAAAGACACTTTTATTGCTCTCAGCAAGTTGTAGGTTTCTCCGACAATTCTGTTTATCTGTTTATCAGGGGACATGTCCTTTGTAATGATTACTCCCGGGTCTTTTTCAAATCCCACTTTCTTTACTTCCTTTTCACCAATTTTATATTGTCCTGATATCCTGTTTTTACTTTTTTCAAATTCTATTATACTACATTTATGAATGCTGAAGTCCACTTCCCACTTCTGACTCCATTCCCAAATTTTATTCAGATCTCTCTGCAGCAAATCACATTTTATTTGTGCTCACTTTTCTCAACAACTTTGCGTCATCAGCAAAGTTCATGTAGTTGTCCACACCCTCGTCAATGTTATTCACATAAATAACAAACATCATTGGAGCCAGTGCCGATCCCTGTGGAACTCCACTAATGACCTCTTCCCAAGTAGAACCCTTATATCTGAGCACTACTCTCATTTTTCTTCCATGCAAGAAATCCTCCATCCATTACAGTAGTTTACTTTGTACTCCTCCTATGGTTTTTATTTTTCTTAATAGTTTTCAATGCTGTACTTTATCAAAGGCTTTTTGTAGATCTAGAAAAGCACAATCAGCCCATCCATCCCTTTCCTGTATTATATTTAATAGTCTTGAGTAAAAACATATCAGATATGTGGCACGTGATCTTCCCTGTCTGAATCCAAACTGTCTCGGGTTTAGTATGTTATTCTCTTCCAGATGTTTTATCCATGTATTTTTGATAACTTTTTTCACAAATTTTGGCAACAGTACTTGTAAGGGAAACTGGTCTGTAATTTGTTGGGGCTTCCTTGTATCCTCCTCTATATATTGATACAATGTTGGCTATTTTTCTAATTTTCTGGTATTTTTCTTTCCTTAAGCGAACAACTTATTATATTATATATTTTGCCTACCAATTCTTCTTTACACTCCTTTAGTATCCAGTTTGCAATTCCATCCGGGCCGTGCGATTTCCTGACATCAAGGCTTGTTATTTGGTCCATTATTTCAGCTCGTGTTGCTATGATTGTGTGTGTGTGTGTGTGTGTGTGTGTGTGTGTGTGTGTGTGTGTGTGTGTGTGTGATTCACCATGGTCTTGGATCACATGTTGGACTCGTGATCGACAGCTATTACCCTCCCGGAAGAGCTCAGAGCTCATATATAACCGATCTATGGTTAATGCTGTGACCTTACACGCACACACACACACACACACACACACACACACACACACACACACACACACACACACACACACACACACACACACACACACACACACACACACACACACACACACACACACACACACACACACACACACACACACACACACACAACTCCCCGCCCACAAGAGCTGGAATAACGACTCTGAAATTATTTCAGCCCTGGGCGGGATTCGAACCCGGACTACCGTAGTGGCGGGCGCGAACGCTACCACGGCGCCATCGAGTGTGTGTGTGTGTGTGTGTGTGTGTGTGTGTGTGTGTGTGTGTGTGTGTGTGTGTGTGTGTGTGTGTGTGTGTGTGTGTGTGTG
>NC_134815.1:8896391-8903891 GCF_046742065.1 Oratosquilla oratoria | reverse complement strand
CGAGGGGGGGCAGACGGGCGGTGTACACCCGCCTGCCGATGTCAACGAAGAGATCAGTGACCAGAACGGGAGCAGCAAGGAGATAACTCCTCGCCGCCACCGCTGGCGAGCGCGTTCCTGATGAGCCACAGGTGGGGCGAGCGTTGCCTGTTTATCCCCAGACTGGGTTTGGATTTCGTAAGAGTCGATTCAGTGGCGATGCGAGGGAGGGGCAGACGGGCGGGTGTTGTATGGTCTCTTTCCTTCCAGCCACAACTCTGAAAACAGAGAATTACGCGATTGGGAATTGTGTGTAAATGTCAGAAGTGTAAACTCGCTCACCAGCGTCAGCGAGAGGCCAGCGTTTGGTTGCGGGCCGGTCGGACAGAAAGGTGTCCCAAGTCTCTCCGTCAACCAGCCTGCGGTCAGATTGGGCGTACTGAGAGAGACGGTGTGGGTCTCTGCTTTGCTAGCGAGAAAGTGTGCATGTGCCTCTTTTCTTCCAAGCACTACTCTGAAAACAGAGATTTACGTGACTTGGGAAATGTGTGTGTGTATTTGTCTTGGTGTAAACCCGCCTGCCGACGTCAACGTAGAGGTCGGCCATGCCAGACCGGCAGTAGCTAGGAGATATATCTCCCAGACACCACCGGCCGGCGATGATACTTGGATCTTGTGGAGAGAGTTGGTTGAAGAGACGTCCGACCTCTAGGAGCGCTGAGTTGATTCTAGGAGAGTCGCTGTGACGGCTCCAATACCTACATTGGTAGAACCTCTACTACCTTAAGAAGACGCCTCCAATACCACCGTAACCAAGGTTCCATCTTTCAGCATTACATTGATCATCACGACAAAAAACCACCACTTCAGAAACTAATTGAATCTACGACTATTCTTCACAGAGAGTCCAACCACAGGCATATGCAAATTGCAGAAGCCGTAGCCATCACTTCCCGTCACCCTACCATTAATGTACAACTTGCTTCTGATTTTATTCTCCCTTCAGCTCGCCCTCTGAAACCGCTCCCTCTTCGACCTACACAAGACCTTTCATCAAGCCGCCAAGATCTCCAGCCAAAAACCAGAGCCTCCTCCAGATCACGAGAGAATCCCCGCAGCCAATCGGAAGCCAGCATTCTGCCCGGGGTAAGCACAAGATCACGGGAGAACCCCCGCAGCCAATCGCAAGCTAGCATTCTGCCCGGGCCTAGCCGCTTGAGCTGCGTAGCAGACAGAGGTCATTCCTGCCGCCCGAGATCAGGCGATGTGTCCCATGAGCCAATCAGAGCCCAGCATTCCACCCGCACTGAGTCGACTGAATCGTTCGACCGAGTATAAAAAGCCTCCCGCTTAGCCACCTTCTTAACTTGCCTCTAGACCTTCAAGACTAGAACATCGCCTCTACACCAATGAAGTCCTTCTCACCCTGAGGAAGCCTCTTATCGAGGTGAAAAAACTCCGAAGTTTTAGGTGTCGTTGTCAACAGTTTTTTACATGCTGTTACACATCCAATAGAAACCATCGGCATTCACCAGCGCCTTTCTTTTCACATTCACCATGGATGATTTCGTTCATAAGCTGAATGAAGTTGATAGGAAGTCCTTCCTTAAACTTAAGAAGATACAACTGAAAATAGTTAAATCTATTAGCGCAGTTGATTTTAATCAAAATTGTCTCCGTGAGAACCTGTGCCCTAGTATATATTATATATATATATATATATATATATATATATATATATGTATGTATGTGTATGTATATATATATGTATGTATGTATATATATATATATATATATATATGTGTGTGTGTGTGTGTGTGTGTGTGTGTGTGTGTGTGTGTGTGTGTATGTGTGTTTGTGTGTGTGTGTGTTTGTATATATATTTATATATATATATATATATATATATATATATATATATATATATATATATATATACATATAATTAGGGCGCAGGTTCTCCTTGATACACACTGAGTTAAACACCACAGCATTGTCACAATTATTTATCTTCTTCCTAATATTTTCAATCCTTCTCACTATAGTTCTGACTTTGGGAGGATTATCGAAAATCAATTGTCAAAAGTTCTCCATTTTAATAACAAATGACGTTTCGACTTCAAAGAGTCATTATCAAAATGATTACATTTATCACAACACAATTACACAGAACAATTACATTTTTCGGACTGAACAGTGCGACGTCTTTCCATATGCATATGGAAAGACGTCGCACTGAGTTGAACATGATGATACTTTCACTTTTGTTGATCTTCAACATAGTCTTGATTGTTCTGACTGTAGAATTTGCTGATTCGAGGGATAAGCAGAGACAAGCTTCCCAATATCTTCCATTACCTCACGTTTTAACTGCAGGGAGCCATCTTCATGGCAATAATTGACACATTATAACACAGTTCATAGTTACATGCTTTTAACACATTGGTGGTGAGAAAGTGACAACTTCAACGTCGTCGTATAAGTATCAGTGTTAATATATATATATATATTTTTTTTTTCTCCCTGTGGCAGGTTTGGACCAACGCTACGGGTTCAGACTGGCGGTTCCCTACATGGGTGACTTCCAGTACGTGCGCGAACTGGGACCGGGGCACTACAATTCAGAGCTCGGTCCTGGAGGCTTCGAGTATGCCGGGGTAAGCGAACCTTCGTCGGCCTCCTTTTTTTTTTTTTTTTGTGGGGGTGGGGTCGAGTGGCTGACAAATGGTGCCGCGCAAGGATGTCAGTACATGGCACCAGACGCTATATTTTCATTATCCAAACTTGAATTTCTTTTCCAGACGGGTAGCGCGCATGGAGAGACCCACAGTTACGTACCCGCCACCGGATACGGCGTCCCATCCACCGGATACGGCGTCCCATCCGCCGGATACGGCGTCCCCTCCGCCGGATACGACGTCCCCTCCACCGGATACGGCGTCCCCTCCGCCGGATACGGCGTCCCCTCCGCCGGATACGGCGTCCCCTCCGCCGGATACGACGTCCCATACGCCGGGTACGACGTCCAAACCGTCGGAGGATACGACGATCCAACCCAAGGGGACACCATCAACTCTATAATTCTGAGCAAACTGAAGAACTACCCTTGGCATTCCTCCGACACAAGGGACAAGCCCTACGTCTGAGGTCCGTCCAGAGTTGAGGGCTCGTATCGAATTTTCGCCGTGCGCCGTCGACGACACGACGCCGTGCTCTCAAATAACCATGGGTGGCTATGGAGGCTTTCACATGTCACGACCACGACCACGTGTGAAGGCGTCCATATCCACCCATGGTATCTGAAAACGAGCGGAGGGGAGTTGATCATCTCCGATGCCCATATGTCTCGCAAGACCACTATATGCTGGTTCATGTTGTTGGTCCCTGAAGGTGTCCGCGTGTGTATATACACGAGTATGCACACACACACACACACACACACACACACACACACAATCTGAGCTACACAAAAACAAATTATAGAGTTACATTAGCAGTGATGGAATAGACTTCGTGTCATTTTTTTCTGATACTAGATTCCGGATGTAAGTTCCACTTGTTGTTATTACTGTAAGAGGGTTATACCACTGCAGTCACCCACCTTATGTTGTATTTATTCAATTGTTACCTAGTTGTACTATACGGGATTTGAGCTGTGTTCATGGAGTCCCGTCGCTTTGCCTCCACTTTGCATTGAATTAGTGTTGTGCTCATGACTACTCGGTGCTGTCTGGCAGGCTGGACAGGACAATAAGAAACATGTCTCTTTCATCTCCTATTACCTTAGGGAAAAAAAATAATAGAGACGTTGAAAAGCCACCCTACCAGATTCTTCCCAGAAAATGACGAGTTTGGACCTCGTCAAATAATTAAAATAAAAACAAATTAAATAAGCCAAGGAAGCGACGTTGCAGAGGCCAAGCCTCCGCCCTATTGACATTGATATCGACATGATGTCACCACACATGGGCTCCTGGACGCCAAAGTGTGGGGGAACGTTTTATTTTAAAAAGTTCATAAATTGAAACCCAAATCATACTAAGATAAACACAATATCAAACATAAGATAAAATTGGCCAGCATTCGTTGCAATCTCCCGGAAATACAAATGTGGCTTTTGTTTTGTTAACACAGGAAATCGCTGCAAGATTTTGACTATACTGTAGGTTTCCAACACAACATACAGAATATGTGTGAAGCCGTTGCTTTTAGATATCGGTCAATAAGTACCCACGAGGCTAATGAGACCGTACCCAAAGTCTTCCTGTATGTAAAATATTTCTTATTTAATGACACATTATCATTAATTCTCTTCCTGGCCCGCAAACGGGTTGCCACAGAAGTGAATAGAATTACCTGACGGAATCTAAGGAAAAGTACCCCATGATACAGAAGGTGTTAAACAAATATCTTCCACAATGCACCATGCAAATAAAAATTAATATTTTTCAAATCTGGGTTTCATTCTTTCACAGCCTTTTTTAAAAATAAGATGATTCATGGAATCAGTTCGACACATTCCTTAATTTTAAGTCGTTGTCATGACAACAGTGACATTTACTGACTTTCAGGGGGACAAGAGCGCTTCCGTTAAGTGGCTTAACATTTAATGGAATCTGCAATGGGACCGGCCATTGAACACCGAATGCAATGCATACGTGTCTCTTATCATATATATATATATATATATATATATATATATATATATATATAATAATCACGAGTTTCTTAAAACCATGTGCTTTAACGCTCGTAGAATTAGGAACAAATTCCAAGAAATCCAAGCGTATGTCAAAAGCGAAAATCTCGATATGATAGGAATAACCAAGACATGGTTAAATGGTAAATAGTTTGAAGCTGAATTTAATATTGCAGGATTTAAACACTTTCATCAGGATAGAAACCACAAGAAAGGTGGGGGTGTTCTGTTGTACGTTAAAAGCAATGTCCATGCCTGTGTTTTAGAGAAAGTGAAACAGGATGCACATGATAGTTTGTGGGTAGAATTAACCCAAACAAATAGACAAAAGTTGAATGTAGGTGTAATATATAGAACAAAAACATTATCATTAGCAGACGACAAACTGTTGTTTCAAAAACTGTCTAGTTTCTGCAACCGGGACTTATTGATAATGGGTGATTTCAATTTTACTGACATTGATTGGATGATCCTTGAACATGGCCATATAGGTAGTCGTTTAATATATTTTCTCGGTGACAATTACTTAGTTCAGCATATAAAAGAGCCCACAAGACATGGAAATTTACTCGATCTATTGATCACTAGCCGCGAAAGCATGATAACCGATGTAGAAGTTGGTGAAACTATTGCAAGTAGTGATCACAACTTAGATTCAAACTGCTAAAAAAATAGAATAGATACTTGTGTATCTAAAATACCCGATTTCAGTAAAGCTCAGTTCATAGGACTACGTCAGGAGCTTCAGCTTACAGATTGGGAGGCAAAATTAAACGAAAGGCCTAGATCAGATGTGGGAAATATTTCAAAATACGCTTACTAAGATAATTCATACTTACATCCCGTTTAAGGACAGACGGCCGCCAAATCAGGCTCGCCTAAGATGGCTTGACAAAGAAACTGAAAAAAGTATTGGTAAATAGAGACAGGCTTATAAGAAATACAAGTGCTTGAGTGCACCTAATGACTATCAAAGTTATGTAATAATACAGAGAGGTTAAAAAACAAAAACAAACGTAAACGACAATACGAAATGAATATCGCTGATAAATCCAAAGAGAATCCCAAAGAATTCTATAGTTACATTAGAGATAAAAAGGTTGTTAGGAATCATATTGGCCCACTATTATCTGCTGACGGTCAACTTGAATATTCAAATGAAGGAATGTGTGATACTTCAAACAATTATTTTAGCTCGGTATTCGTAAACGAAACACCTCAAAGTGAACTCCAAACTGAAACCTGTGAAAAGTCTAGGGTGAACTTACTACGGCAAATACAACAAAAGAAAAAATTAAGAGGCGTATAGAAAAATTCAAAGTTAATAAAACACCAGAGCCTGACGGTTGTCATCCAAGAATCTTAAAAAAATGAAAAATGAGATTGGTGTTCCTTTAGAAATTATTTTCAAGAGATCCATCATATCCGGATATGTCCCAAAAGAATGGAAGCTAGCTAACATTACTCCCACATTAAAAAAAAGGGGGGACAGAAAGAAACCAGATAACTACAGACATGCTTGACTTCAATCGTAGGAAAAATTATGGAAACTATCATCAGAGATGCTATCGAACATCACTTAGAAAGTAACTGCTTGATAAATTATAGCCAGCATGTATTCAGACCGAAACGTTCTTGCGTGACTAACTTACTCGAACTCTACAACACAGTCATCTCGAATTACGACAAAAGAAACAAAATGTATCTAATATATCTAGATTTTGCAAAAGCTTTTGATACCGTCCCTCACGAAAGACTACTTACTAAATTAGCCTCACACGGAATTAGTGGTAGCCTAATAAGTTGGACTAGTAATTGGTTAAACGATCGAAAACAGAGTTGTTCTAAATGTCAAAACTTCTAGATGGAAAAATGTTACGAATGGAGTTCCTCAGGGTTCCGTTTTTGGGCCACTTCTATTCATAGTATATATAAATTATATAGACCACGAACTGAAATCTATTGTCTCCAAATTTGCTGATAATACAAAACTGGCAAATTGTCACTTAAACCAATTAGATATTCAAGGTGATTTGGATAAACTACAGCAATGGCCTGAAAAGTGGCTAATGAAATTTAACACAAGTAAATGCAAGGTTATGCACATAGGTAAAAATAACAGTAAGTACGATTAGTGAAAAGGGTTTCGGCATAATTATCATTAACGATCTCAAATAATCTAAGCAGTGTATTTCAGTCTCTGGGAAAAGCAAATAAGATTCTAGGCGACCTTTTGATTTCAAAAGTCCATCTCTCATTAACAAGCTATATAAATCGTTAGTTCGTCCACATTTGGAATATGCTGTGTCCGTATGGTCACCGAATCTCATTAAATACATTGACAGATTGGAAAAAGTACATCGTCGAGCCACAAAACTGATTCTAAATATAAGAAATAAATCATACGAAAATCGACTAGAACATATGAATCTATTTTCCCTGAAAATGCGTAGACTCAGAGGTGACTTGACATAGGTCTTTAAGATTCTAAAGGGAATTGACAACATCCAAAGTGACAAAATTTTCATATTGAATGAGAATCTGACAAGAAATAGTGGTCTCAAACTGTCAGTAAACAAACTTTGCCAACCATGTAGTTAATGAATGGAATAAACTTCTTCCAGAGGCAGTGCAATGTAAATCAATTCGAAGCTTTAAGATTCCTTTAGATAAACACTTCAGCAAGATGCTGTCATGCCTGCCATTTATTTCATATCATTTGCTTGTTATTATTTGTCTTTTCATTATTATTTATTTGATTATTATTTATCACTATTTATCTGTCTATTTAGTATTATTTACTATTTACCTGTTCGTTTATT